>NC_067157.1:50608021-50739558 GCF_903995435.1 Acomys russatus
GACTGGGTGAGTGGCATGCAGGGCAGGTGTGCTCCTGGCCAGGCGGCTCCTTCTGTTTGTTTGCATTGCTCATACCTCTGCCTTGCTTTTCTTAATGAATGTCTAAGGGCGTGTGCTTCAGGGTCTTGCTCATGCTCTGTTTTGGTTTTTTGCCTCTGGCCTGCTGTGTGTAGAATTAGGTCACTCTCACCCGATGGCCATGGATAATAGGTTAGGACAAAAAATACCAGGTAAGATAATCACACGAATGCCTCATCAAAGTGACACAGCTTTCTGGCAATTCTTATGTGGCATTGGTTTTTATTATAGAGAGGTACATCTTCCTACCCATCAGAGCAAAACAGAGTTGTATCAAGTACAAAGGCAGATTCTTCCCACTCCTGTTTTTGTTTTCATTTTCTCCTTTTGTTTTCTTTCTGCTGTTTGCTTTTAGGTTGTATAAGCGTCCTGAGCTTTGATGATGAAGGTGGCTCACCTACCTTCCCTGGAAGTGACAGCTGGCCAAGTGACAGTGAGGGCTTTGTTAGGTAGGCCAAGAGTCCAGAGAGCTTGAGAGAAGAGGATAGTGAGGAGAGGCCTTTGAGTCATCTCTTAAGCACTGCGTTCTGTGCATTTCTTCCCTCTGCAGCTGGTGCTCTCCGTCTCTGTCTCTGTCTCTGTCTGTCTGCCTCTCTCTCTCTCTCTCTCTCTCTCTGTCTTTCCCTCTGTCTCTGTCTCTCTCTCTGTCTTTCCCTCTGTCTCTGTCTCTCTCTCTGTGTTCCCCACCACCCCCCCCCCCCAACACACACACACAGCTCCTCCACAGCTGCCCCTTCCCAAGAGCTGACACACCCCTGCCTGGCAAAAGCCTCTTGTTTCTGTGCTTTGTAAAAGCTTGCCAGGGTGAAGCTTGCCAGAGATGGCCTGTGCTCTGTGAGCTTCAGTTCCAGAGTTCAGCCTCATCCCACATTGCAGAGCCTGTCATTTCAGCTCCTGGAGGGGGAATTGTTCATCCAACTTGCCGCCAGACAGCAAATGCACATTTAAAAGGGTGTGTGCTCGTGTATATGTGGGTATGTGCCTGCATCTGGAAATAGGTTTGCTGGGCTGCTGTGTGGCATTTAAACAGCCCAGCCTGTGCTCAGTGAGAAGCTAAGTGCCTTTCAGAACTGCAGCTACAAACAAGATATTCTAAACTTTCTTACTTAATTTGATATTCACACAGCAGATTCAGAAAGGATGCTAAAATGGGGAAGAGAAAGACGGATGGCAGCAAGGAGTTAGTCATGGGCGTGAGTGAGCAGGAAGGATTTTAGTGAGAGGAAATGATAGGTTCCTGAAGTGATTTGTCAAGATCAGTGTCTATAAAATGAACCACAGAGGGTGCAAACCAGTGTCACTCTTTTATTTAACCTATTCTTCATAGATTTTTAAATCTTTCAAGGCTCAAGCCAAGCCCATCCTTGTAAATACATTTTCCATGTTTTAATTTATCCTTAATAAAGCTCAGGGTAAATTACAGGTTTATTTTTCTGTAAACATTTCCAGGCCAATTTTCTTTTAGCATTGCAGGTACTGGGCTGCACATGGTATTGCGGTGACAACACCATTTTGTATGTCTGCACCAGTCTCCTACCTGCTGAACGCTCGTCCCGTATATCACGTGTTCCATTTTGGCTTCTCCGGAGGTAGAAATTCTGTGACAGCTTGTTCCAGAAGGAATACATGCTGCTTATTGGCAAACTGAACAGGCAAAAGGAAAAAAAATTAAACACAAAATGCCATTGATAGATCCATGTTTCTAATCTGTGGCTACACAGAAAACATCAATTCAGCATTTCTACAAACTGAGAGAACTTAGCCAGTATTTTTTCCCCTTACAATGTAAAATATTTGTGTGTTAAACAAAGCAGTAATTCCCCATCCTTCGCAAATGATGCTTAGCAACAGTGAGGGAAGCAGACACATGTTCTGGCTTTGAGAGATGGTGGGAGCTTGGTTAGGGAAAGTGTGGCATTCAGCCTCCCCTCTGCAGCTTGTAACAGTTCATACCAAGATCCACCCTGTTTTGAAAGAGCCCTGCACTCCAGGTTCGCGTGCATGCATGTGTGCGAGGCGCACGCATGCGCACACACTCCGGCCTTGCCTTGTGATACCTGCACTATATATAGCCAGTGGCATTCTTCTGGCTGGGTCATGAGTGTGGTTTCTATTTTCCGAAAGTACAAGCCTGAAGCTGGTCTTCATTTGAAATTCAGCTTCTCTCTTCCTCTCCCTCCGTATTTAGAGACCATGAGGACACTGGGGACTTCTCAAGCGCATTTCCACCTTACTTTTCACTCCCTCTTGTCCTTCTGTTTAAGCTCCTGCTGCCCTCACCCCCACCTCTGGTCTTTGCCTGTGTTGGCATGTCCTTTTTCACTGCATCGTCTGCTGAAGTGAGAATCAGACACCTTGTTCATTTCTGGCCTTCGTTCCCTTCTGGAGCTAGTGGACTGCAGAGCTGTACACAGCTTCTCTGGAAAAGCAGTTAACACTGAGCTGCTGTACTAAGGACTCAAGACGTGAGGGGTACAAAGTTTTTATGAGCTAGTTGAAGCCTAGAAGAAGAAAATGTCAGAATCCACTTTGCTACATTTTGGGAATCGGCGGTTAAGTGGATGGTGCTCTGAACCGAGGTGTTCCTGAACTTCTCTTTGTGAGCGTTTCTCTAAATGGAGTGAGTCATTGATGCGGAAGGAGGGTTCGGTCTATTTCCCTATCTTCCGATAAGCTGAGGATTGTGATGTGTTGATTGATTATAGCCGTTAGGCCTGCTACTAATCAGCTTCATCACTTACGCTCACTCACACACTTGCACCTTTGATTTCTCTTCCATAACAGGATGATGTGGGGTGTCATTGACTAATGAAGAGCAGAATTGATTTGGGCACGAGACAAACGGAATGCCGACACCAATCCTGAAATGCATTAATCTTGAATAATCCACATCTGCATGTTTATAAATGCTATAACCAGGGATGGTTGGTGTTGACATTCTCCCTTCCAAACAGAAAGTGACAGCAGGGTTTGTACTTGCAAACTGCTTTAAATGCACATAGCGGAATGCCAGCGGTGTGACCTTGCGAAGGGTGCCAGCGCAGTGCTGCACGGCTGGTTCAGTTGCATGCTGCTGCTGCCTCCTGTGTGCCCAGACAGCCAGCCTGCCCAGCTGCATGTCCTCCGTTCCTTAGTTTATCACGTTCTTGGTTGGTTGATTCAGTCCACAAAGTAGACTGTGGACATGTTTCTAGGAATGTGGGGAACACACTGGACCTGTGTGTGGAGGTCCGTGTTCTCACAAGGTATGAGAAAAACAGGAAGTCCGTAAATGAGTGTGCTTTGAGTCTGGGAAATGTCTTGGCAGTAAAGCATTCGGCCTGGAGATTAGATCCCCAGAACCCAGATACAAAGGAGTCCCCAGATCAGGCTAGCGAGTCAGCTTAATTGACAGGCCCTGCCTTAATAACTAAGGCAAGTACATTATAATTAGGACATGTGGTCCAGGTTAGGCGGTAAGGGGCCATCCCGGCTGCTTGGTTAAAGGGCAAGGGCAGAATCAGGGCCTGCAGGCCACGGCAGGATCCTAAGGAAAGTAATCACAGTGTCTGCACAGTGGGCGTGTGGAGGAGGAGGAGATTAGGGATGAAGAACCTGGAGAGCCACGCTGTTACAGTAGGAGATGCAGGAGCGAGGGTGTAAACAGGAAGTCTGGCATTTGACTCAACCATTCAGGGGGACTTGTTGCAGTTTGTTTTGTTTGTTTTGTTGTTGTTGTTTAACAAAAAGTTAGGTGTAAGGATGTGGACACAGGGGCAGTATTTCAGTACAAATTGTAAAGTGCAAGCCTGTGGGGTTTGAAGTGAGATGTAGCAATGTCTACTAGCCTTGTCATCATGCTCAGGGGGCTGGTAGCAGCCCAGACTGCTGGTCCCCACTCTCACTTTCCTGTTCCAAAGGTTGAGCTCTAGCTACCCAGAGCCCCCAGGCACACCGCATCGCAGGTCCCTCATGAGGCCTCCTGTTACTTTTATTCTTAGTGTCTAGGTGATTATTATTTAGTTACTGGTCACTGCAGTGTTTAGGGATAAGGAGCCACCTCAGGACAGCACGTTGCCAGTTTTGTATTTGCTTTCCTTCTCCCGATCCTTCTAGAGCTAGGTTATGACCTCAGAGGCAGTGCAGAGCAGATGAGAGCATGCAGTCATCTCAGGCATCACTCTTAGAGATCTGAGCCCCAGTGCATTGCTGTCTTCTTCCTCCCCTCCCTCCTCCCCTCCCCTCCCCTGTTTGCTCCCTTAGAAACAGTCACAGACAATACTTTCTTTCCTCTCTGCACTACTAACTATGACTGCGCAAGGCCTTGGCCCACACAGCTGAACTGGAGTGTGCTGTGCTATCTCTGTTACTGGTGCTGTCATCCCATCCCTCAAGATCCAGCTGAGTCTCTTTCTTCTCACTAAATGCCTACTGATTTCCTCCTTGCAGTAGATTGTGCCTTCCTTCTGTGTGTTGTGGTTGGCCTTAAAAGTGGCAGGAGAAGCTTCCCTTTCATCAGTGGTGGGAGCACTGGCCAGCAGGGGGCGCTCAGTAGCTAGTGGCCAAATTTCAGAATGCCAGTTCAGAAAGGAAAATTAAAAGAACATTCTGAAGTTTGTCTCGTGGCTAGCCTGGCTGCTGTGGCTGGGCCTTGGCGTTTTCCCTCTCACTGATCATTCTGTCTGCTCTTCTCTTCAGAGACTCAACAGGATAGATCATTCTGTTTCCTTTGCTTTTAAGAACAGCACCTAAAAACCTAGTTCTGAACCTGTGGGTGTGAGCCCAGCCTTCGAGTCTGATCCTTAGCTAGTGACAAAATCCCTGCTTTGGCAACAGGTTAGGAATATACTCCAGATAGCTGGAGGACACGAGGCGTTTCAGAGGTATGCATGGCCTAGAGAAAGCACGGTGAGTTCGTGAGGCTGTGGCTCAGAATGCACAGCTGCTTCTCCACGTTCTGTTGGCCTTTGCCACGCACCCTCCAGTTGTCCCCCATACAGAGGCTGCAGGAGACCTGTGCACAGCTCCCAGAGTTCACGAGAGCCCAGCCGCTGCCCACACTGAGCTATGCTAGACACTCAGCCCACTCAGAAGCCCCCTGCCACTCCACCATGCGGGCTCAGTGGTCCCTCACCCACATATTCCTTCTCTTCAAAAGCCACTGGTTGAAGCCAAATATACGGTACACTGTGAGCTGGGACCCAGAGCACGTCACTCGGACAGTCCTTGCCTTTAATTGTGTGCAGGGTTTCAGCCAGTAGCTTCAAGTTGAGTTTTTCCAGAGCAGCACAGTGCTTTAACGCTTACTTTTTTTGTTTGTTTGTTTTTGTTTTTGTTGGTTTGTTTTGTTTTTTGTTTTTGTTTTGTCTTGTTTGAGACCTGGTTCTCTGGGTAGCCCTGGCTGTCCTGGAACTCGCTCTGTAGACCAGGCTAGCCTTGAATTCACAGAGTTCAGCTTAACTTTTACTTTTAAAAGTAGTTTTGGAGCTGGGAATGTAGCTCGTTGGCTTAGTGTTTGCCTGGAAGGTGTAAAGCCCTCGCTTGACCTCCAGCACCACATAAGCAAGGCATGAACACACATGCCTGAAAGCCCAGCCCTTGGAGCCGAGCCTCGGCTCCGTTACAAGGTGAAGGCCAGCCTGCGCTGCATGCGACCCTGCTCAAAAAGAAAGAAATTGCTCAGCCACCCAAGCGCTTGTCCCATAAACACAGCGACCTAGGTTTGTATCCCTGGCATCCATGTAAAAAGCTGGATTTGATGGCACACATCTGAGGTTCCAGCGAAGGAAGCAGAGGCCAGTGGACCCCTGGAGCCGGCCAGCCAGCTTAGCCCAATCAGTGCAGTCAACTCCAGTGAGCGACCCTGTCTAAAACAGTAAGGTGGAAAAGGAACAAGTCAGCCTCTGGTCTGCGCATGTGCACCGACCACAGAATCAGTCTATCAGTCAGTGGAGTTTTAAGTCAAGGGTATAGAAGTTTTAAGTTTTATCACAAAAATAAACTATTAGTGTAGTTTCAAATGTAATAAAGTTTTAAAACTTTTAAAAACTAGGTTAATTTCACACATAAATTGATTAATTCTATATTTAACAGAAGTTAAGTCTATATATTTAATAGAATAGAAACTATGGGGGTTAGAATTAATTTGTTATTGTGTGTGTATGGGTAGCAGAGGACACATGCGTGGCCCATGTGTAAAGGTCAGAGGTTAACTTTGCAGAGTCAGTTCGTTCTACCTTTACCTGGGTTCAAGAACTCAAACTCAGTCCCCAGGCTCTAATGGCAAGTGCCTCTACTCACTGAGCCATCATGTCCACCTAAAACCAGTGTTTTATTCTGCCAGTCTCCTTCCTGAAAGTCTAGTGCTCCCAAACAGTGTGACTTTTTCTCCTGCCTGTCACATCCAGTAGTGTCACCATGCCTGTTGTTAGAACATGGCCTCTGTGCTGACCAGCGTGCATCCTCTTACCGTGTATGGGCTCTTAGGGGAGCAGTGCATCAGAGGGCAAGCCCATCCTGCATGGCATTTTCATACCTGCTCATGTTTACAAGCAGAATTGTCATGGAGGAGTGTGACAAGGAAGGGCACAAGCCAGCACAGCTTTGATTAAAGGGGGGGGGGGGGGCGGGGAGTACCTAGCTCAAGCACTTGTCTTTATCCTGCAGGAGAGACCAGCCACAATCGCAAAGAAAGGAAGCAGGCAGGCACTCGACTAATCTTTCTCCTGGGGGTCCAGGTGGACAAATTGGCAACCCCATTCACAGCTTTTTTTCCCTTGTCCCTTTTGTATCACAAGAACTGCTAATCGGATCCATGCTGCTGCAGCAGGGTTAGCTATTAGCAGAATAAAGGCAGATTTCTTCAAAAGAGCGGGCGGGGGAACCAACTATACAAAATTGCAAGGTTGTTAGAATCTTAAACGCACAGCAGTCGATTTCCCCCCTTATTCTGAATTGCACGATGAATACAAGTCTTTCATCTGTCACTATACCCCGTTCTTCACAAGGCAGCCAAATATTAAGCTTCTCAAACAAAAAGAAAGGGATCTTAGAAAGAGGAAAAATATTGAAGAGGGATAAGAATGGGTAAGAGAAGAGGAAATTAGGTTTTGTTTCTATTAATTTGTCCTGGTGAGAGAAATATAAACTGTCTGCTCTGTTTGCACCCCACCCCTACCCCGTTACATCAAAGCAAGGATTAGAGCAGATTGGCTGGGTGGCGCTTCTGAGTTTTGTGCCTGGGGTTGTGTGTGAGTCAGACTCGGAACCTACCCCCTTTTAAATAGTCACAGGGTTACTATCTTCCTGGGAGAGCAGCATTATATCCAAATATGTGGTCCCCACCCTGCCACCAGAGCACTTGTCCAAAGCAGACCTTTTGAAAAGGTTGTATTCTGATGAGAAAAGCACCACATTGTCTGTATGGTGGTTTTTGTTTTCCTGACAGTTTTCATTCTTTCACCCGCTTGCTGAGAGGAAGGAGCACAGGAAGTGAACAGAGCTGGCATGCTGAGTGCTCCACCAGGGTTTCCCTGTCAGCAGCTGAAGGGCTGCACTTGAACCTGGGCTCATAAGAGGCTGTCCCCACCCTACAGCCCTGGCCCTTAGCACAGAAGGCCTGCTGTAGGAAACTGTTCTCAGACTCAGTCTTTAGTCAGAGCTCTCACTGACCTGCAGGACAAAGCCTGGGTTTGGCCTTCTAGTCTCAGATTACATTTACCTTATGCCTTGCAAGACCTTTGTAGTGTCTCTACTTCAAAATCACTGTGTGGAGCTGTCTATTCTGCAGGATTCTCAGGGCACCAGATGACCAACTGTTAAACTGACTTCATGTCACAAATGTGGAGCGTACTGTCATTAACAAGTTAACAGGCTGCAGGCGTAGCTCAGTAGGTGACGATGCTTGCTGCCAAGCCTGGTGACCCAGCTTAGTCCACCCAACCTACACAATGGAGGCAGAGAACCAACTCCTGCAAGTTGTTCTCTGTGTCCATAGGTGCACTGTGACACCTGCGCGCCCCTACCCACCCAGGCACACAAGGTAAATAAATAAAATAGGACTTTTGAAAGGTGGTAATAGCTTAGTATATTCTGTTTGTAATATAAACAACCAGCTGAATAATGGTACATTAATATCACAGTTTTTGTTTTTTAATTGAGAAAACTAACATTGCAGATTGAAGTGCAGGTATTTGCGGGACTCTGGCAAGAGGTTGGGTTCCTTCAGAGTGAGTGTGCTGCACACTCACTATTGCTCATTGCCTGCCAGCTGTTCCCTTCTCACTGTTATGGCTGAAAAATCAAGGAACCTTAGATGCACTTAGTTCTTAAATTCTGAAGAGTGGTGTAAGTAGTCAGTTTTGAAAACAGGCGGTCTGCAGGAGGGGCACTAGTGGCCATTTTATGCAAAAACCCACTCTCCACTTTACCAGTTTTCCCTTCTATGACTTTGGGCAAAAGAAAACACAGAAGGGAAGAAAGGCCAGGTGAAATGGGTCAGCAGGGAAAAGCTCCTGCCAGGCCTGATGACTCAAATCTGACCCCAAAGCTCACATGGCAGAGAGAGAAGCTGTGAAACACTGTGCAGCGTGATGAAATCACGCCACGTCACAGATCCACTTAAGAGGTTTAATAGGGGAATGCAGAGACCACCTCCAGAGATACACATGAAGGGGGAGTGGGGAAGGGAGAGGGAGCACCCCACCTGGAGGGTCTGTTCTTTTATATGGCCCTGCCCAGGGCCACGCCCCCATGGCACTTCAGCAGTGACATCACAGGCAGGGGACTGTTGGAGAATCCTAACAAAAACAATTCCCCAGGATTGGAGATATGTGTGTGCATACACATATAGATGGGGGGGTGGGGCGAGGATCAAGGGAGAGCAACATCAGAGAGAGGTTTGTATGCTCCAAGGTTAACTCGGAGTAGTTAGGTTTGAATGTCTAAATAAAGTGGCCGTATAACAAACCTTACTGCTAGTTCAGGAAGATAGCTTTTCCAGTAAGTCTGAGAGATGTGTAAATCGCATCCCTGTGCAGTTCTGTTGACTAGTTGCCTCCTCACTGATCATGAGGTGCTTAGTGACAAAGGCTTGATCTTTGTCCCTGGGCTGCTCAGTGGGTGACGACTATGGCTTCTAAGGCCAGCTGCCTGAGTTGACCCTTGGGACCTGCACAGTGGAAGCAACTCCTACAAGTTGCTCTTTGACTTTTATACACAAGTCATGGAATGTGTTGGGGGTACAGTACACTCACACACCCTCTCACATACACACACTCTCACATCCTCATACATGCAGACACGCACACACACACACACTTTCATACACATGCACACACCGTACGCATGAAGACACTCAGACACACTCACACACATTTATACTCAAAGTCTCTGTTTTTCTCTCACACACACAGTCTCTCTCACACACTTACACACATTCACACTCACACAGTTCACACACAAACACACACACACACACACACACACACACACACACACACACACACACACGGGCCTGGATAGTTTGTTCTACAGAGGCTGCTATAATTCAGTTCTTGGTCTTGTCTGCTGTAGTAACTGAGGGAGGCTGGAGCCAAGAAAGTTTTGTCCTCGGGAGAGTTACCATGCGCCTGCTTGCTGTGGTTATTACCTGGTGTCCCAACAGCACTGTCATCCAGAGTTTTCATTTTCTGTTGTGTTTGATCTAAGAACCAGGAAAATACTTCAGCTCTTAGACCTGCAAGTGTTGAAATTGCAAAGGAGAGTTATGAGTCTGCACGAAGCCTGGCTTGCAAAGCTTTTAAGCCAAGTTATTGTGTGACTTCTCCTGGAAAAGGGGAGCTTGATTAACCCCAGAGAGGCCACCAGCAACTGACCAAAGAAATAAAGTGTAGCTTGGTGAACCAGGGAGCTTACTGAGGTGACTCAAAGGCAGCCACATCCCCAGAGCTTACCCCAGCATGTGTGAAGCTCATGAAGGCTGAATCCCCAGAGCTCTGTGCAAGGCTTGCAAGCAGCTCGGTAAAACAGTCCCCTATCCCCGAAATCCTTTACTGCTTTTATAACCTTGGGGAGGGACTTGTGAATCCTGGGAACTCTGGAGACCAGGAGGCACTCTTTGCTTTCTGAGTCTCTCTGTGGCTCCACAGCACACCGCAGTGTGTTCACACAAGCCTCGGCAGTGAACATGGGAGCATGTGCCGGTTGCCTGCCGGTGCCATTCTCACTAAGCACTGCCTGATGTTTCCTGACCTTTCAGAGCTAGTGTCCTGCATGTTTTCTTACTTTTATAGAATCATTTATAAGAAGCTAGCTAACTATGCCTATGGAATTCCAGGGCATCACACAGTGCTGTAAATACAGTTCTATTTTTACTGTTTCATGTCATCAGTGGCTGCTTATAAACTATCCACAATCACTGAGTTAAGTAGTTGTGGCAGAGAACATATGGCCTGCGAAGGCTAAAATATTTACTATCTGCCAGTTTATAAAAAAGGAGGGAGGATGCCTAATTCTGATTTAGAATAACAAGATAAAATTACATGATTACTGTTAACTCATAAAAAAAAATCTAATGAGCTATTAGTCTGAGTTTGCTTTCTGGAATAAGCAGTCATGTATTCACAACAAATATGTATTGAATATTCACTGTGTGTTTGGATCTGGAGATGCAGCAAAGAATGAAGGAGAAAGGAGTCTCTGCTCTTGTGGGATTCACACCATAATGAGATGTGTCATATAGAGAAAACAGAAGTAAATTGAAAATGTGTGAGTATTAGTGCCAGTGTCCATCAGTGAGAAGTGTGCAGTGTATAGTGTCCCAGCCAGCCGTGCCACACCTTGCTGTTGTACTGGCTGATCTCTGTATTAGCTGCTTTGCTTGCTGCTGGGACCAAAAAAAAAAAAAAAAAAAACACTCTACGACTAAAGGAGGGAGGGGCTTGTTCAGGCTTAGGTGTGCACTGTCCTGGCTAAGAAGCTGCAGTGGCCGGAGCTTGAGGCTGTGGTTTCCTGGTATCCACAGCTAGGAAGCAGGGAGGACCCTGGCCCCTTGAATCATGCCAGCGACAAAGGGTGCATCATCCCGCTTCATCTAAATCAGAAAATCTCTGACATGTCTGGAGGTTGGTTTCCATGATGATCAAATGAACTGTAGTAACATCACAGCCACATAGACATTATCACTAGTTCTTTCCCTGTAAAGTATGCACATTCCGTATGTACCACCTTGCCAATACATACACATTAGCCAGTTTTCTCTACATGCAGTATCAAGTCACAGTATCTTGTTTATTCCACTAAAAATACCTATTTTTATTGACTGACTTGATCCAATTTTTACCTATTTTTATTTAGAATAGACAGCCTCAGAATGTGGTTGTATGTTGGAAAAAATATTAAGACCCTATAACCAAGTGGTGTTTATCCCAGGATGTCTAGGATGATTCTGTAGTAACGCTGGCATTAATATTATAGACCATGAAAATAAATATAAGGAAATTTAATATTTAGCAAAAATCTGATCCCCAGTCATGACTTTAAGACAAAAGAAGGCAGTGGCATTCTCGGTGTGCTGAGATGTATGGATCCTGGCTGAGTTTCTGTTGTGGGTGGTGTGCTGAGGTGTGTGGATCCTGGCTGTGTTTCTGTTGTGGATGGTGTGCTAAGGTGTGTGGATCCTGGCTGTGTTTCTGTTGTGGATGGTGTGCTGAAGTGTGTGGATCCTGGCTGTGTTTCTGTTGTGGATGGCCTTGCAAGGATAGCAGCCAATGCCAGTGAAACAAGAGACTTCATCTGAAGGCATAAGAGCAGGCACGAGAAGATAAAGGTATCCAGGTATCCCCCAGCGTAGGTGGGATGACAGCAAATCTAAAATTGGACCAAGGATATATGAAAAATTAGTAAGTGAAATGATAGCACATCAAACGGTGGAATAGGAAGGATTTCTGAATTTTTTATTTCTTTACATTTTGTCTGTATGAGTATTTGCCTGCATTTATGGAAGTATACCGCATGTGTGCCTGGGGCCCACAGAGGTCTGAAGATAGCGTCACATCCCTTGGAACTGGAGTTTATAGGCCACTGTGAGTAAGAGAGCAGCTTTGTGCAGCAACAGCCCCAGTGCCAACACAAGTGCTGCCAGCCACAGCGCACAAAGCACCTGAATGGGATAGCAACACTAATAATTGTTCTATGTATTTGATGTAGAGAAGTTCATTGATTTAGGTATAAATTTAGGTTGGTTACTACTGGAAACGTTGTAAGTAAAAAGCCTTAAATGTTCTCTAGTTTTGGACAGGAATCAGAGAAACTTACATAAGCTCATCTTTATACATATAAATACCAGCAGGCAGGTTTGTGTAATACCTGGGTTGGATATGCCTCTGTCCACTGGGAGAGCTAGCATTAGTATACCATTAGCAGCAAACCATCCTGACGCTCAGAGCTAAGTCTCCGCACAGCCCTCCAGGATCAGGAGCCAGGACTTCCAAAGTGCCTGACAGATCCCAGGACTGGTGCAGGACAAGCGCAGAGGAGCCTGAAGCCCCTGATCCTCCTGAACATCCGACACACTGCATCAGCAGAGCCCAGGGACTGGAAGAGCTTCGGTATGCATTAACAAGAGGAAAAACTGCTTCTGGGCCTTAATTTGGGAAGTCTAGATCCATGTTAAAGTGCCTGCTGCATTGGGCCTAATCAAGCTTTAGCATCGTAATAACAGCCCACCTGTACTCACTGAAGGATGCAAGTTGTCCAGGTAGAGCTGAGCCAGAGAGCTCTGGGTACCAGTGAGAGACTGTGCCTCGGGATACAGTGGAAAGCAATCAAGGAATACCTGTGCCCGCTTCTTACACACACATGTGCACTGCATATACATGCCAGCTTTATATATTAAAAATAAAACCCTTAATAAGGAGTGAAGCCCTCAAGTTCTGAAGAATTCCTACCGGTTCCTAAGTCAGTTCACACTGTAGGCTAAGCCGTACAGAGCCACCTCCCTTTCGATCATGTCCAAGGTCACTGACGAAACCTGACATACCATGGAGCCCTTCACTTTTGCCACATAAGGCCACAGGGCAGGAGGGACAGTTTTTCCCCTTTTGTGTCCTGTTCCTTATATGCAAGATGTAATCCTTTCACTCAGCGAACGAGAGGACCATACAGGAACATAGCTTCCCTCAGACTGGAGGCTGTTAACACACATGGAAGCCAGAGGGGAAATAGAGAGTCACCATTGGCAGACACCCTTGTGGTAAACCTCATAGGCAGGATTTTCTAATAGATGCTGAAATTAGCAGTTAAAAGTTTCAGGAGACGAGGGAAATGAATAACCGGGAAGTGCACTCCAGCCAGATCATATAGTCAGCATGGAATGTTCCCGCTGTCTCCGCCCCACGAAGGGATGGACAGAGAATGATATGGTGTTTCCCACGTGCGTCCCAGATTGCATGTCCTCGTTGTTAAGCGATGAAAATGTGTTACTGAAGTCTGACTGGGGATTATCATACAAAATAACTCATTAGTAGGCTTCCAAAGTGTCGAGGTTATATGACATCAGGAAAGACTGAAGGACAGTAAGGGGACAGTAGCTAAAAGCAGCATAGGCTGGTCCTACAAACATTTACTGGGAAACATAAATACGTTGCAGTTATATAAGATGGCTCCTCTCGTGGATATTCAGCCAAGAGAGTAGAAACTGCGACAACTCAGCCTGTCACACCATTTACACAGAAGTGTCCACACGTGCATGGCTGTACGTGGTGGGCTCCTTCTCCGCCATGCTCTCGCCCACTGTACTCTCCCCACCTTGCTTGTATCATTACAGAGGGAGAGGGAGAGGGAAGGAGAAACTCGAGGCTTAACAAAGCAAACAACCCCTTGGTGTGAATTCTGGTTAAAGCTGAGTTAGCGCCCCCTGCAGTTGATCTGCTCCCTTTACATGGCCATGTCCTCCTCTGAAACGATTACCACACTCTGAAAAGTTTGGCTTAAAATTAGCACAGATTTTAAGGTATTTACCTCATTGATTTCACTGAAGGACTTTGGTTTTCCTCCTATGGACTGTGGACACATACATTTCACGTATACTTTGTGTCATCTGCTATAACAGCGGATGTCCCTGCATTCACACAGGATGTCATTCCTTAGTAATTACACTTACAGTTGTATGGTAGTTATGGAGCTGGCTAAAGAGAGAGAGACTGTGAATGAAAGCAGGGAAATTGAAGTAGCTTGGATTTATTTTTCTTCAGTAACTGTTTATTTTGTGGAAAGGGTGTACTCCTTTACTGCTTTGAAGGGATGTCACCCTTCCACTGCACCAGGCAGCCCATAGCAGTGCTTGGCTGTGACAGTGTCTTCAGCGTGGTGGGATGGGTTTTTTGCAGTCTTATTTTTGCTTGGTGCATCATATGGGAGAGCACTGCCTTGGGTGTGTGTAGTGGAAGCCATGCTGCCCTGTGTTGACATGGAATTGCTGCTTGTTTTCTCCACGTGAGCCTGTGACTCCAGCCTGCCATGCAGAAGCGAGCATTACAATGTAAGCACTTAACGTCTTACGGCAGCTCATCCCCAGTGACACTTCTAAAAGTCCAATTTGGCTGTAGAGCACTTTAAAATGCTAAGTGGACTATAGACTGGGGCCATGAGGTATTTCATTTCATAGAAAACATGTAACCCACAGTAGCTACAAAGCAATTTTTATTGATTATATCCTTGTCCGTGACCAGTGTTTGCCCTTAAAGTTATTTTAGACCAGAATGTTAACTGAATTTATTGTACAGTTAATTATTTGGTATTAATATTAGGTTACTACAGATGCCTAAGATGAAGCCAACTGGAGCCCACGGTGCTCTCTGCCAGGCCTTCTGTGCTGCGTAGGTTGTGAGCACATCTAGGGCTCTTCATCACTCAAGATGTCTCCTGGGTGTGACAGGAACACTCAGAAATATATACCAAGTTTTATATCATTTTCTAAAAGTGGGGTAGCTATGCAGCCAAAGAACTTGAGGACTGTTTCCCAGTGATGCTTCCCCAGCCATTGCTTGTACCTACAGTGAAAATCATCCGCCTGCACAGCCGTTCCTGCAGTTACTCATGAGTGGCAGTCCTCAAGAGTCTGAGCTGTATGCAAAGGTGTCACGTCACCTCCAGCAGGTTGACTTGGTGGCAGTCTTGAAGCTACTCAGCTGTGATTCTTGTTGGTAGTATGCTTAGTTAAGGGAGAACAGTTCCTGTGGAATCCAAGTAGATAGCATAAGCTGCCGTGGTCACGTGACCACCACTCAGGGATGTGGGGGGAGTGTGTGTGTGTGTGTGTGTGTGTGTGTGTGTGTGTGTGTGTGTGTGTGTGTGTGTAACCAAGGGGGAATGTAGGGCACAAAATAGCAGTGCCCTCCTGTCAAGAATGCTTGGGCCATGAGGGCGGGATTAAACGCAATACTTGTTAATTCGGCCATATGTAAACTCTGGGCTGGAAGTTACTTAATACTGTCAATGTCTTGGATGAATCTCAATTTCAGAATTATGCCTCAGGCCTCCACATGACTCCTGTCTTTCCCTTTATTTTGTGTTTTGTATTCTTAGATTATGAGTTGCATCTTCTTCATCCTAAGGGAGGTACTCAAGGCATGGAAAGACATGATTCTCATCTCAAGACATTTACATTATATGTGAAATTTAATTGAGTAAACATTAAACAACTGGGAGCCAAATAGACACTCTTGCTGTATCAGCAACAAGAACAAGAAGTCGCAGAGTAAGGTCCCCTCTTCAGTGCTAATGTGCCTCATGCTTTGTGCTGCATAGAGGCCTTCTAAGTTTCGGCTGAATCACTGAGTGCTTATTAGAAATTGATGTTACGGTATTGATTTGGTACCAGCGGTGAGTGAATGCCAGGCTTTTCTCATGTCTGTCCTGTAGGGATGAGTTCAGACTCGTGAAGCTAAGGTTGGCTGGCCATCTTGGGTTTGTAGACTTGGTGAAGGACGTGTGAGAATGCAGCCACTGGCTGGTCGCTCCATGCCTTTGATAATTCATTCAGAAGCAGTTTCTTAGGTTTGTTTGTTTTTGGTTTGGTTTGGTTTTATAAGATAGGGTTTCTCTGTGTACCCTTGGCTATCCTAGACTTGCTCTGTAGACCAGACTGGCCTCAAACTCACAGAGATCTGCCTGACTGTGCCTCCTCTAGCACTGGGATTATATAGGTGTGCACCACCATGCCAGCTTGTTTGATTATTTTTTAAAAGCAGGTCTTTTGTGATAAATATCTTTATCTTCTTCATTTTACAGGGAAAAAGAAATAATTGACTTTTTTAGCTCTCTTCTCTGTGTCTTTTATGAGCATAAGCGTGAACAGTAACTGTCTTGATTTTGTGGTTGCAGTGTTAATATAAATCCCCTTTTCCTCCTGTTTTTTAGGCAGCCAGATGCCTCCTCAAGCACCTGGGAGCCAGTCAGAGTCCAGTTCCCACCCTGCCTTGAGCCAGTCCCCAATGCCACAGGAAAGAGGTAAGTGCCAAGACACACCCGCACCCCGCTGCTTACCCACGTGGCTCTTTATAATGTGTAAAAAGATAGTGCTTCCTGCAGATGAGCCACACTTACATGTAACAGCCATTACAAAGAGGAGGGACCCAAAGAATGTGTTCACAGAGCACCCTCAGATCTCCCTGCACAGGCCCGTCTCGTCTCATGTTCGTTCTAATAAAATGGTGACTCTGTGTGTGTGTGTGTGTGTGTGTGTGTGTGTGTGTGTGTGTGTGTGTAGAGGAAGATGGCTTTAACCAGTCATTCCTTCCTGTGGTATTTACCAGCAAACTTTAAGCACATAATAAGATCTTGTATAAAATCATAAGGTCTTCAGACTGGAGGCAACCTGACAGAGCACACAGTTTGCTCCCCGAGGGAGGCCGTAGAGTTCATATGGAGCCCTCACTGGAGGCTCGCTGGCGTCCAGGTCAGCCAGGGAGCATGCGCTTTCCTAACGCTTCCAAAAGGATGTTGCCCCACATTTGCAGACTCTCCATGGCTTCACTGGGTGCTGAACGTGATGTGTTCATTAATGCCTGGTGTCCCTCAGGCTTATCCCTTTGTCCTCAGTGGGGAAGTACAGTTGCCGCTGTAGCAGAAGTAGGGAAAGCTGATTTTAACCCAGCCTAGTATAGAGAGGAGCTGCGCTGTCTGCACTGCACAGCACTGCTAGGGCCAGGGGTGGTTTTGACCTAGTTCAGTATGGACCAGGTATTCTCTATGCTCTGCTTCTGTGCCTAGCCACTCCTGCTTGTGGATCAGATGTGCCCGCTTTTCCGCACCAGCAGGCTTGGGGCAGAACTTCCTGGTGCTGGTGTTCCTGGGAGATTAGTAGAGATGATTTTGAAACTTTGGAGTGTGTGAGAGTCACGTGCACATTGTGACTCCCACTTCTGGGCCTGCCCCAGATTTCTTATCAGAAGATTAAGGAGGCACAGTTTAGTTAGTCAGCATTGTTTTCAAGCTTCCCGCTGTTGCCAGTGCGAGGGTGTGTGGAAGGACTGTGGCACATCGGTCCTGCCTTGTGTCTTGGGTCTGTAGTTCGGCAGTGAAGCAGCCGAAAGAGGAAGCTTTCCAGCACTGAGTGCCTACCTGTCAGAGCAGGCCAAGCGCTAGCAGGACATAAATGCCTCTTGTTTGGAGGCCCTAAGATACTACGTCAGCACACCTCCTGAGAGAAGCCTTCACAGCCCTTGGAACAGCATTCCCAGCCCTTAGAACTGAAAGATTTGAATGTGCAGAAACACAAGTATGAAAACCTGACACCCTTGCGGAAGCCTAGCTAAATTAATGGTAAGGGATTTCCTCGGCATAGGCATCATTGTCTTTGTCAGTTTTCCCTTAGTGTGGTTTGGCTAATACACTGGATACATGGCAGTCTGGGCACTGACAGCAAACATTTCCTTCAAATAGCAAATTAAGTAATTCTGTAAGTTGCCAGATCTAAAATGTTTTCTATGAGCCTATTCCCTAAACCTCCTTCTCTCAAAGACTTCTGGAAACATGGCTACACAGCTTCCAAAAAGCAAAATTTACTTTAAAAAAAAAAGATACTGGGCCTGGAGTGATGGTTCAGAGGTTAAGAGCACTGCTGTGTTTCCAAAGATCCTGAGTTCAATTCCCAGCAACCACATGGTGGCTCACAACCATCTGTATGACATCTGGTGCCATATTCTGGTGTGCAGGTGTACATGCAGAAACAACATTGCATGCATAATAAACAATCTTTTATTTTTAAGCAGCTATTAATTTAAATAATGGACTGGTATATATGAGTTAATTTTCCTTAAAGATGGGCGAAGAGGATTATAAGAAAATAAGTTTATTATTTGGTAAAATTTAAGAAATATTTGATATAAAAACCATTTCTTATTTTTACTATCATCTGTTGTGCACTAAGCATGTACAGCCCTGTTCAGTGGATGTAAGAATACGCCTTTAGAAAATGCCCGATTTTGATTCCTGTGCATTGAAGTGATTTAGCACTATTGATGTTCTTACAGTTGGCGTCTGGCAGCCTTGTTTAGGGAATGGACAAAAACAGCAGACAGTACATACATCAATTTTCAAAAATGTCCTCCTTCAGAATCATGGATTTTGGTGAAACCAGATAAGTGCATAGGTTCTTGGCTCCTTAGGCCTGAAATAACTGAGTGATTTCCTTTTGTGTTTGTTTTAATGAGATGAAGGTGAAATAATAAGATTCCATGCTTCACTTCCTTTTATGTATGTATATTCAAGACATATACTTTCTTTGATATTAAGGACTATAAAAATACTTACAGGTCCACAAAAGGATGCTGTGCCCCCTCTGTGGAGTGCAGTTTTCTGAGCCCTTCCTCAAGTCGCCATGATTCCCCCAGTGTCCTGGAGCCAAGTCCCTTCAGGCCTAAGATGCTGAACTCTTTTAATTTTTCATAATGGCATTGTCCCTTTTGCTTGGCCCTTGTGTTCTTCCTATATCAATAAATAGCACGCCCCATTCAAGAGAGGTTCACAACCATCAGAGGCTTTGGTATCTGAGGCCATTATGGTGCCCACACCTCCTGAAGGATGGTTTCTAACCTGTGCAGTGTCCACTCGTCCCTCACACAGGTAGCTCTGTCGAAGGGCATTGGTCATGCAGACCTTTCCCCACATTGTACTTAGATGAAGGTGACCAAGACTCACTCCAGCTTTATATTTTCTTGCTATAGAAGGAAGGTAGTTGTACCTACACACAGATGTAACAAATGTAGGCTACAAAAAGGAGAGAAATGCGTTGATTTTGACTGGCCTCTTCGTTCTTTTCTGTGACAGTGGTTCTTGCCCGAGGGTCAAATGACCCTTCACAGGGGTTGCATATCAGAAATCCTGCATAGCAGATATTTACATTGCAATTAATGACAGTAGCAAATTACAGCTATAAAGTAACAATGAAAATAAACTTATGGTTGGGGTTCACCACAACATGAGGGACTGTGTAAAGGGTCGCAGCATTAGGAAGGTTGAGAAACAATGGTCTATGGTGGTCTCTCTACAATTTCACCTATTTTCCCACATAAACCTCCATCTGATACTTCTCTGCTGAAACTTTTAACAGCTCAATTTAAAAAAAAATAAATAAAAAGGTCAAATCTTGAGTTTGATATTCTGTATTAGCATGTATTTGTCAGCTCTGGTCAACGTGAGTAAGACCTGATGTAAGTAATTTGACAGGTAAAAAGATTTAGTGGGCTTGGGGTTTCGGGGTTGATGTCCAAGATCAGCTGGCTGCACATCATGGCAGAGATGGCGCAATGGAGCAGAGATCCTCACCTCCGGACATAGCTAGATGGAACAAGGTCAGGGCAAGACAGGCTCCAGTGAGGGACTTCCCCCAGCCAAGCCTCACCTCCTTCCTACCTCCCAACACTCCCATCTAACTAGGAACCTGCCGGTGGATGAGGCATTAACTCAGACTGGATGTACCACCGAGGAGCCAAGACCTCAGCACAGGAGGGTTCTGTGGAGCATGGCACACATAAACTGCAGCGTAACACATTTGTTACTGGTTCTTGTTTTAAACCAGATCTTTCCATAGAACTCCCGCAACAGTGCAGGATTGCAGTCATCTCGACAGACAGCAGAGAGTATAAGAAAACGGTAGCTTAGGACTCAGGCTGATTGCAGGCCCACTTCTTTATTTTTAGTATGTACCTCTTATGCTTTCTAAGGAGCAATTTGGAAAGGCTTATTAATGGATGGCTTGTCTCTCAGGAGGGCTGGGGCCGAATGTAGGATAGTCATCTGACTGGATAAACACATATAAGTACTGGCATCAAAGTGATCACATTTTTAACCCCTAAAACACGTTAAGCCTAATGAAACTGAGAAATGCCCTTCTGCTTTATTGGATTAGCAATTAGGTAAAAACGTTGAAGGAAGCCTTATTTATTTGGACAGATGTAGAGAGGTCAGAATTAATTTTTTTTTGCAAGCCTTTTAATTGAATTCCCTTTTAATTTTCACAGTGGTATCTAGTTAAATATTCATATTGGTGCTGGTGGCTTTCTGAAGGACTGCACTGGAACTGGATTCACACAACCAGCACGGCTTATTTAACCCTTTTCATCTAGTGTGCCAGCAGGGACCTCCCGAGCGTAGTCCCACAGTATCTGAATAATTAGAAGGTAGTAATGAGGATTTAATTAGTCCTTGAGATAGGTTGGAACAGAACCCCTAAGAACTGTCCCTCTCGGACACGGATTGCGGCAGAATTGATGGTGCTGCTGGCTGTGATGTGCTGGAAAATGAATTCTGTGGCTTGAGGCAGTCCTTTGGCACCATTGTGTGAGCATCAGATCAACACGGGAGGCATCCTGGGTGAAGTCTTCCCAAACTGTTGAACAGCAGTCCCGACCTTCACTTTCTCTCTGCGCCGACCTACATAAAGATCTTGTTTTCTTCTCCATGTTCAGAAAGAGGCGTTGCCATAGCAGCATGAGGGCTAACCATCCCTAACCGAGGACGCTCCTACTGTAACAGATTCCAAGATCAACTGAGTTGGATCAGTCCAACCAAGAGAAGAGTAACAAAGTGTTGCGTTTTCATAAATTTCAAGTATTTTGTGTGGCCAAACATCGTAGAGTCTTTGGTCATTGTTTGTCAACAGGATCACACAAAAAAGAAACTTTTCCCTAGAATCCGATCTTTGCTAGTTTTATAAATAAAAGTAGTCTGGTACCCAGAAAAGTGTGTGACCACAAGTGGCACAGTGGGTGTGGTGTGCATTGAGAGGCTTCTGCGGACTGCTGCAGACAGAGCCCCAGGCTGTGCCTGCCTGTTAGTGCGTAGGTGTGTGCTGTTGCTTTATGGATCTCTTCTATTTATACTTTATGTGTATTGGTGCATTGCTTGCGTGTAAATCTGTGCCACTCAAACCCTGTCTGAGAAATTCTCTGTACACTGGTTCTGGGAGCTGCCAAGATCATCTTCCTGGCTCTCTCACTAATATCCACCCACCAGATCACTGACCCATTTTTAGCTTCAGAGTCCGTGTTTGCCAGGGGTGAGGTGAATGAAGAGGCCCCTGCATGGTGGGTCCCCTTCTCCCGTAGATTGAGTGCCACCAGCAGCAGCTGGCAGCCCTCTAGGGCACCCACAGCTGGGCAGCGTTGGAGTGTTCATAAGCTAGAGCTTCACTGGGGGCCAGACTGTGGCCCTCGCCACTTCAGAGTCCAGTGCTTTGTATTCCATGTGCAGGGTCTCCTTTCCACCCTCAGATGCGTGAGGACCAGAAGACCTGGGTTTAGTGGCAATCTTTACGTTTAATCATTTTATGACCATGGACCTTCAGTGAGATCTCTGCTTCCCCATACATAAAACGAAGGTGAGACGTCCTTTGGACACACTGCTCATAGGGAAGACCCTCACGTGGCAAGTGTGAAGCTTTGGTTATTACTAAGGTGGACGTTGTGCAGTCGCTCAGGTGAGGTGGGTGAGCCCCACAGAGATCGCTGTCTGTGTCTTTTGGATGTGATCAGGAGCGTTTGGGATGCTTCTTCAGCACAGCAACACGCTCACCCTCATAGCTCTCCACTCTGAAGACAACTTTTGCAGTAGACATTTGCAGAGAGAAAGGCTGAGCACTCTGTCCCCCGTCTACCATCTGGGCAATCAGTCTGACCCTCCCCTGCCTCTAATTTACCCAGTGATAGATGATGCAAGTTTGGATGTAAGTCAGCAGCCTGGAGGGAGTGGGGCGGGCAGGGGCGGCCTAGAGGCTGCTGTGAGGCCCGTGTGTGGAGCTCCACAGGAGCAGGGGAACCAGTGAGAGCTATTCTGCCAGTTAACCTAATGGCACAGCTGGCACAATGCAGGGGGCCGGGTTAAAGCCGGGAATGGGTCATTAGTTTCAGTCTTCCTTGGAGCAGTTCATGTTGTGAAGAGAAACAGGCAGGCAGATAAACACTGAAGATATTAAAATGTAACAAGAATGTTCCCTCTATCTATTTCTCTGTCCAGATGGGAATGTGACACCTATTTGTGAAGAGAAATGGCCTTGTCTGCCTTTCTAGTTGAGGCGCTATTGCTGAGATGGTGCCGCATGTGACCACTATGTCACCCATGTGATGTAACATCTTCCATTGAACAAGCTTGCAGAAACAAGGCAGCATGAAAATAGATTGTCCCTGTACAAAGGAAAGCCATGCTTTGGTGTTGATGGCTTTGGAGCCTGGTGTGTCTCCCTCCTGTAGCTCTCAGCAGCTGACGCCTCAGCCTTTGGTGAAACAACTGAAGGTCGGGGTGACTGGAGCAGAGCTCTGCCATGTGAGCCTGGGGCTCTGTGCAGTTCGCCTCCTGTACAGAGGCACCATGATGTGGGCGTGGCGGTCATAGTTGACTCCCTTTCTCCAACAACCTTTGTAGAATTTGTTGTCCCGTGAATAGGAGGATTAACAATTGGAGGCCAAGACCCTGATTAAAATTCCTTCCAGTTTAACTTTGGGAATTCCCTGTCTTCACCTTCGTTATCCTTTTGGCTTCTAGTTTTCAAAGGCTTTTAGGACCAGAGAGAGATTTCCAGTGCATGGTTCTCTTACTCAGTCTGTCACTGGCAAGTGGAGTTCTGAGAGCCTGGCGCTGCCAGTGTGGACTCGGAGCTGCCTGTCTCTTTCCCATTGTCACCGCCACCCCTCACAGAGATGCCTCACGGCCTCAGTTTACCCTTACATTCTACTTTTGACAGTTTGTGGACCCTTCAGAGGTCCGTGGTGTCCCTGTCTGGGGAAGAGTCTTCCGCATTTCCTCCTGCAATGCTCAAGCGTGTGTGGTATTTGGAAAAGGATTGCAATGGCTGCACAACCCACGTGCTTTAAACATGGTTTAGTTCACTAAGGCTTGCTCTTCTTTTAAGTTGTCCTTTCACAAATTCAAGGATCCCATTTTCTTAAGCTGAGGGGGGAAATGTCCAGTAAACAAATAAGCTAACACTTATTTAACACGGGGAAGGCTTTGGTCTTCACACCTACAGAAAACACTAGTGGATTGCTAATCATTATGCCAGTGCTATCAGGCCTCTGGAGCTGCTGGTGGAGTGGCCTGACACTGGCACGCTTAGATTGTCTGACCCACGTATTGTAGCCCGCCAGTTATTTCTAGCACCAGCCCTTTGAAAGGGTCTCTGCTGTTTTCTGGATCATGAAGTAAATAAGGCAGCACACCCTGAGCTCTGCTGACAGTGGAAGGGAACTCACAGACAGACAGCCCTAGGGCCACATGCAGCCTAGGTAGGGGCTCAGATCCAGGCTAGACGCGTTTGGGGATGGCATCCCATCTGGGCCCGTAGGCACTTCCAGGGACTTAGCGTGCTTCATCTTCACTGTGGGTAGTTAGTAAGGGAGCCTGGTAGAGGCGAGTTTGCAAATGTGAAGTCTCTGGCAGCAGGCAAATGGTGGGCTGGCTATATATAAGTACCTGAACAGCTCTCTCTCACTGAGCCTCTTGTGTGTGCATGTGTCAGCTCTACATTTTTATTTCCTCGTGTAAGTGAGGCACGGTTGTCAGGAATGGCAGCAGGCTCACTCCTAAGTGGTAACTCCACATGCTGGCCTGTGTCTTCTGACCAGAGCTCTTGTCTTTGTAACAGCAGCCCAGTGGAGATGGGCAGAGAGACACATGTGGTCGATACTTAGGTGTCAGGAATAGCCCTGCTTCCTGCCCTGTCGAGCACTCAGTCTCCCTGTCCTGGCAGTTGCTTCTTCTCCTTTCAGCCTTTTTGAGTAAGTTGTCTGTCTTCCCTCAGAAAGGATTCTCTGAACACAAGACAAGAAACGGACAACCCTGTTCATCTTCCTGCTTCTACACAGGCTGTGAGTGGAGCTGTCCCATTACTCACTGCAGCCCCACACCCGACACTGCCTGAACAGATACGGAAAGAAGGTTTACGTTTCAGGTGGTCACAGTCTGTGGGACAAGCCAGTTATGGAGCAAACCGCCGTGTCAGCATGCTGGGGGCTGCTGGCCAAGCATGTGAAGCACGTAGGTCCTGCAGGGCCAAGCATGGTGGCAAGTGGGAGTCCGGGAAGGTGAAGTGCTCAGTGCAGAACACTAAGCGGAGTTTTGTTCATCTCACTGGGCCTCCTCTGGCGGTTCCTCTTCCCATCTGACTGCAGGTTTCACATAATTGTGATAACACTTTTTTTGTAAGACGGAAGGTACATGAATAAATAAGCCATATGCACATACCCCAAGTACACATCAGCGCTGGAATAAGTGTCTCCTATAAGCTGTGTGCTACATATTAAAACCTGTAAGTAGCAAAGGAACCTTTGCACACCACTGTCCTGGGATTGTTTTCAAACTCCAATGAGCTAATAAAGAGGCCGTCTCCACAGAAAGGGTGCCCCGTATATGGCAGAGGTCGTTACATGGGAACAGCACCCTGCCTACAACATGAGACCTGGTCTCGAATGCTTTGTCAAGTGACCAGACAGCCCCTGCGTGATGAAAGCAAGGAGTGCTATGGGAGCAGGGCACGGGTGGAAAGGTGTGCGCTGGCCTCACAAGCCTGGGCTTGTTCTGTGGAGCAATCAAGAGTGAGTGAACAGTCTGTGAACAAACTGAAGGCACCGGCCTTTCACACAACCAACAAGTTCTCTTGTTCACAGGAAAGCCAGCAAGGGGCAGACATTGTTGTGAAGCTGAGGGTTCGAGGCGGGTGGGAAGAGGCCCCCATGGTTTCCCCTGTGGCTGTGGTCTCTTGTTGGCATTCAGGGTATGAGGAGAGACCTCCACAGCTCTGCAGCAGCTGTCCCACCCTCCCCGCACTCCTTTCTTTCCCTGTTCCGTTCTCACTGTCTGTGGTGTCTCTCCCACCAGAGAGACAGTTCCTTTGAAGTGGACACTACATAGCTCCCTTTATCTTCCTAGTACTCGGGGCCTGGCCCAGTGTCCAGCACTTAATAAGTTATCAAGTGACACTTAATAAGGTCACAATTAGCTAAGGTGGAGCTACTTGCTGTGCAAGCATAGGGACCAGAGTTCAGATCCCCAGAACTCACATAATTACCAGGTAAAGCCACATAAAAGCCTGTCTGTGCTTCCAACCTCTGATTCAGAAATAGGGAATCGCCAGCTGGGCAGTGAGATAGCCATATCAGCGATCCCTGAGATAGCCACATCGGTGAACCCCGAGATAGCCATATCAGTGAACCCCGAGATAGCTATATCAGTGAACCCCGAGATAGCCCCATCAGTGAACCCTGAGATAGCCCTATCAGCAAACCCTGAGTATAGCCATATTGGTGCACCCTGAGTCTGACTAAGAGACTTGGATCTGTGACTATGATAGGAGAAAAGTCTCAGGTCCCCACACAGACACACACCACAGATATGCACATTCACACACTGCTGCACCAAAGTACACATTAAAGGGGGGGATTACAAATGGCTTTTACAGCTTTTCACTTTTCCCTTTTAGGTTTTATTTTCTATTTAGTCAAATTTTAAAGTATGAAAGCATAAGAATCTAATCTGTTCCTTTATTTAAAATGTGTTTGGTGTTTTTTTTTTTTTTTTTTTTTTTTTTTTTTGGTGTTTTTTTTTTTTTTCCCCTCTCTCTCTAGTTGATGAAGGCTAGGGTCGGATAAGGCATACAGATAGACTTCTGTAAATTGTCGGGAACCTAGATACCAGCTTGGTGTTTTAGTTAGGAACTAACACAAGGAGTAAAGGTTCATCAGTCACTGTAAGGCAATAGTGATTACCTTGCCTAGCATCCATGGGGCTCTTCAGAAACGTACTTTTGCATGCACCTGGCTTACTTGACTCTCAGAATGATCCCCAGCCTCCTCTGTCCCCTACAGAAGCTCACGGGGCATCAAGGGGTGTGCATCTCTCCTGGCCTGCTCAGAGAAGATCAGTGCTGCTCAGATTTCTCCTACCTAAAGCGTGTGGTTTTCATGTCAGAAAGACTCCTGTCTTCATTTGCACTGTGAGAAAGCAGATGTTTGTGAGGCATGTACTAGACTCGGGCTGTGCATTTTCTAAGTGTGAAAACCCTATGCGTGTGCATGATATGTAAATTATATCTTCACATAAGTACCTACTCTACTGCTTTGTTCCAAGTTTGGATTTTTCTTGCTAGACACTGGGTTGGAACGTGTAAGTCTTGACTACTTTCAGCAACTCGGTGACTCATCCTCACTCTCAAGGCTTCCCTTGCTAGAAGGTTTGACTTCTCACTGGAGACACTTTACACCTTGTGCACGGACAGCTGCATTCTCTCAGCTGTCAGGTGCTCCTCTCTCCAACTGGGACACGCAGCCATTCTGCCACCATTCCATAATAACTTCCTAAAAGCAGAATACTGGAAAGTAGATATTAACACCAGAAACAGGCAGAAGTATTTTTATTGAAATTTTATTTCTTTTTACTTTTGAGAGGGAAATTATAATGCCATTTCCGTCAATAAAATAATAACAAAACAATTAAAGAACTGAGTCAAAAAGAGTACTTATGAAACTGTGGATATACTCAGCCCACCCCCACCCTGCAGGAGAAAAAAATGTCTGACTAGAATGATAGGGAGCTAACTAGAAGCCAAGCAGGTGGTGGTGCATACCTTTAAGCACTCAGGAGGCAGAGGCAGAAGCAGGCAGATGTCTGAGTTTGAGGCCAGCCTGATCTACAGAGTGAATTCCAGGACAGCCGGGCGGTGGGGCGGGGGAGAAGGGAGGAGAACTAAGTAGATCTGACGTGCTGGCCCACTTTCAAGCTTCAGCCTAGCAGGGTGAGATGTGCTTGAGAAAGTTTGGGTGTCTACACAGCTGACCTGGACACCAGAACTCACCCTTAAGCATGCTGCTTTGACCCAGACCACCTCCCCTGCTGGCCACTTGAGGATGGGCAAGTTACTGCCAGTGGTCTTTACTGGGAGCTGACAGTGCTAAGTCTTTTTATGATGGAGTTTTGTCACTCTCAGCACTCCTGTGAGGCAAATAAAATTGTCCCCACTTCAGAAACGAGAAGAAAATAAGCATGTATGTGTTCATGCTATATTTAGACAGAGTAGAAATACTTCTTTTTCAAGCAACTTGTATCTCACTTTTCACCAATCTTTTTACAAGATCATGTTGGTATTCCATAACTGTTTAAAAGCTGGAGGTCTTGGAACTAGGCGTATAGTTCAGTGGTCTTAGCTGCCGGTCATACAGTTGGTCCTGTGTCCTATTCCCAGCATGGCCACACAAAATCAAGTAGAAGTGTTCTTTAGTAGGGTCACTGCTGGCGCTTAACTGCAAGTCTGCATTAGACGTCATTGTGTGGCCCTAGCTGGCCTTATAACTATAAACACCACTCCCCTCCAGTCCTTTCCTCAGGATGCACATTGTGGAAAGTGTGCCACATCCTGTCACTTTGCTGTTGTGGCATTATCTCCCAGTGCTGGCATTCAAACCAAGCATCCAGCTTTCAGTTGGGAGCTCACTGCTGTTTGTGGGAGGAACACTGCTCAGAAGACAGTAACAGATACATGTGCAGACAAATGATAGGAGCAGAAAATTCTAGAACTCAAAGGAGCCTTTGAATAGTGTTCATGTTTACTCATGAGAAGAATAGCAGAAAACACAGCACAGCCGTCCACTGTAGAGGACCTCATTAGAGAGAGTGCATGGAAGCCATGGCTGCCCTGGGCAGGAGACTCTGGGAAGCAGCACATGTGGACTGCTTTCCCAGATGTGCCCTTCCCAAACCCCTTGGGTGTGTACACACCTAAGTGCCCAGGTGACACAGGTGCAGAAGGAAAAGCCAGCTTATCTTTTCCAGCCAGAAGCCGCATCTGAGTATACGGACCATCCAGGACAAAACACTGACCTGTGCTGACCCTATTGAGCTTTACAGGGGTCTTCATTTTAAGAGGAGGCAACTGAGGCCACAGAGGGATTGTGTAATGTCACCGGTTATAGGGAATGTGCACTGCAGTATCGCCACGGCACACCTGACTCTCAAATAGATTCTGAGCTCACGACTCAACCCTGGAACCAGGCCTTCTGCCCCAAGCCCAGTACAGCCACAGGGAATTGATGGGGGCACAGGGAACACGGTGACTCCTACAGAAACTAGAAAACAAGATTGTAAGAAGCTCGGCGTGTGTGTGTGTGTGTGTGTGTGTGTGTGTGTGTGTGTGTGTGTGTGTGTGTGTGTGTGTGCGCGCGCGCCTCCATGCTAGAATGCTTCCCCATCCTACATGAGGCCATAGAAAAGAAAAGGAATTCCTTATAAGTTGAACATTTGATAAAAGGCTACAGTGAAAATTAGCTTTCCAACATGAGTGGCTACATGGGAGGTAGATGCCACACACCACAGAATGTTGTCTCTAAGTTGCAGGATTTGACGCTGTCACATTTCGTGGGATTTGGGTTTTGCACTCAGCCTCCTTTTATATAAAGCCTTTATACAAATTTTGTTCTCTATAAAATGCAAATGCTCTTTTGGATGGTTCGAGTGCAATTGCCAACTGACATGTATGTTTTTAATGATTAAGTAAATATCCAGAAATTAAGTAACTTACCAAGGTAAGAGTTTTTAGAACGTTTGTGAACAACTTGTCCCAGCAGCAGCATTAACTGTAGTGTGGTCCCTGAGCACCTGCAGTGTCACTATTGAGAGACAATTGACTACTAAAAGGGCTGCTGTGGCTGTCCTAACCAGGCAAGAGGGAAGCCAGCCCTTGCACACAATCACCACGAAACTGAAGTGCCATTTTTATTAACCAGTACTCTTGTCTGAAAACCTTGAGAATCCCCCAGTAAAACTCGGATTCTGTTTCCTATAGCATCTGAAGACACGATCATCTACACTAATTTCAGTGCTCTGATTCCTGTTTGTTTTCAGATGGGCAAAGCAAACATTTCCTATGATGACTTTTTTCCTAGAAGCTGGCAGTTAAGCCCAATTTCATGAGACTTTTCTTTATAAGTAACTTAAATAGGATAATAAGAAATATCTCTCCTTGCTTACACCTTATGGCTCTTTAGGCAGGAGCCTTATTAAGAGTTCACTTTGTTCTGAGGAAATGTGAGGGTCTGTCACCTGGCAGCACTGCTTTCTGGGCTCCCCCTGCCTCACGCAGACCTGCCTCTCCCCAGCCAGAACCTCCACTGAGCAGGAGCTCTCTCGCCCAGCACTCTTCTCGCCCAGCACTCTTCTCGCCCAGCACTCTTCTCTCGCCCAGCACTCTCACTGCCCAGACTCGTCTCCGCTGCCCTTGTCAGTGCTACTTTGAACACATACTTGGCTGTTTCCAGCATTGCATTTCTGCACAATTTACATACATGTTTTCCTGGCACATTAAAAAGGCCATTTATCACATTCCTGCAGTGTAATGATCTGCAGAGTCTCTGGTGTCCGGCCAGATATTCAGAAGGCAGTTTGGGTCAGGGGTGGCGCTGCCCATCCCAGCAGGCGGGAAGCAGAGCACACAGGCACCGACGGCCAGGGCCATCCAGCCTACCTAGAGAGACTCACACAAGGGTCCTCGTGCATTCCATGTGCTGAAATGTTGTGTGAGACAGGATCTTTGCTTGACGTGGCATAAAAATAGCTGTAGGGGCTGCAGAAATGGCTCCTAGATGCTTCCCTCTGAGCATGAAGACACAGCCAGGTAGACGTGGCAGCTGCTTCTAATCCCAGCACTCGGGAGGCGGAGGCTGGATCCCTGGGTCATGCAGCTAGCTGAACTAGCTGCGACTGCCAAGCTCTGGGTTCAGCGAGAGAGTTTGCCTCAGTAAATATGCTTGAGGGTGATGGAGGAAGACAGACATCCAGTGCCTTTCAACGTCAGCCCTTCATATGCCTGTGCAGAAGGTACACCCACACACATGTGAATATGCATACACACACCACATACAGATGTGTCATTAACAATAAAAGCACAGCACATAGAGGTTCTGAAAAGTTCGGTGAAGGCATCTGAGGGAGATGAGGTTGGGCAGTCAGGGAAAGCAGCAGCAGGACCAAGCACACGAGGGGACAGCTGCAGAGTAAGGACAGGAGACGGTGAGGCTCAGTTGAAGGGCAGTGCTTGATATCATCTTCTCGAAGGACGAGAAGGCCAGTGGCGGGACATTACAGCAAAGGGAGAGAAGCTGAGGTAAAGCGGTCAACGTGAGAGGCCACCAGCAGACCATGTCTGTAGGCCTAGGTGCAGAGGCGAGCTGCTGAGGGCCTTGTGCAAGTGAAGGGTCTGCTCCAGTGCCCTCTCATGAGTCCTGGGACTTAACTCTGCAGCTCTGTCGTAAAGAAAAGGTAAGAGGGGGAATCCTGAGTGGTTAGTCTATAGCTGGGAGTGGGCTCTGCAGAAACAGGACTGAAGACAGGAGCCATTCCAGGTGTATCTCAGGAGTCCTCAAACTCAAGACAGGCTGACGGCCGGGAGCAAGAAGGGAACTTCTGACAGAAGCTTCTAGGCCTGTGATGGCATCACACAAAGGGCAGGGAATGTGAGTGGCAGAGCAGATTAAAGGCTGGAGGTTGGAAACTCTGAGCCGGAGGGAGGTTTAGAGCACAATGGGATGGGGTCGTTGTAAGCTGGGCCTTCATAGGTCCTCAAGCTGTTGAACAGCTGTCAAAGGAGGGCAGCTGAGGGTGCAAGGCAAGAGGGTTGGGTACCATAGTTCTGTAAGCCACAGAGACAGCACATGCCCAGCCTAGCCAGTAGGAGTGCAAGTGACCCCACTCTAATTGTTGTATTTATGGGCCTCCCTACCCCACTCTAATTGTTATATCTATAGGCCTCTCCCCTCCCCCAACTCTTGCATCTATGGGCCTCCCCGCTCTCTAACGGTTGCATCTACAGGGCTTATCTACAAAGGTGTTTTCGTGCTAACTCCCTCTTCTCCCCGTTTCCCATGAATTTGGTTAGAGCAATGGACTGCTATTGTCCCAGAAATTCCGGGTTAAGACCAGGGTGCCCCATGGCACCCTCCCAGATGCTCCACCCTGGGTTTGAGATGTCTTTGGCTGTTTCTTAGGGGAATGTGGTGGTACCAAGCCATCTGCCTTTCACACAATCCCACGGGCACTTGTGTATGCAGAAATTCTAAGACACTTGCCTTTCTATGTTTCTCTTTGTTTCCCATGTAGGTTTTATGGCAGGCACACAGAGAAACCCTCAGATGTCTCAGTACGGACCTCAGCAGACAGGACCATCCATGTCACCCCACCCTTCTCCTGGGGGCCAGATGCATCCTGGAATCAGTAACTTTCAGCAGGGCAACTCAAGTGGCACTTATGGTCCACAGATGAGCCAGTATGGACCCCAAGGTAACAAAGCAACACCTTCTCCAAAACGCATCATGGTGGCTGGGAGGGATTGTCTTAATGTCATCATCAAGGCTTGAATGGTTAAACACACGTTACAATGCTGCTGTTTGCTGTAGTGGATAGTGAGGTTTGTGCAGACCCACAATGGTAGGGAGTCAAGTACAGCCCTGTCCTTAGTGGTGAGTGCTGGCTCCCATGTGAGTGATACTCCTTAAGGAGTAGACTTGACCCTCGATGTAACTCCCAAGTGCTGGTAGAGAAAGGCACAGCCACGTCCTCACACTCTCTCCAATTTAAAATTTGGCCATTGGTGTGGTCTGTCAGTTTTACAGCCCCACACACCAGTAGCCCCCTAGGACCACAAGCTTCCTGCTTAGCAGATTGTCTGTAGTCCTGAGCCTGGTCCTCCCTCAGGTGCTACAGCAGATGCACACAGTGCCCACTACCCTGACCCATCCTCACAGAACACAGCCTGACAGGGATGCAGGTCTGAGGCAGGAAGTGAGGGAGTGGGAGAAAAACGCAGAGCCGAAATCATGCACACTGTTCCCACATGTGCTTGGAAATGCCAGGTCCATTCAGAGCCCTCTAGTCAGGACTTTAAAACACATGGGCGTATTTTGAAATCACTTTTGGTAGTGAGACATTACAGTGTCATACCTGCATTAAATTGTATGTACTGAAATCAGACGTTAGTGGATTGTTCGGGAAACAGTTATCATCTGCTACAGTTGCTGGAAGTCCTGTATCTGAGAAGCCAGGGGCAGTTTGACTTAAGACACGTGTCTAGTTGCTTTGACCTGCAGCCAGAGCCGGACCTGCCCACAGGAGCCTGGGTCTTGGTGAGATCTATGTCTGTATAGTAAACAAGCCTAGGGTCCCAAAGACCAGCCAGCCAGCCCTTGAGGATTTCTGAGAATCAGCAAGTGTCCCTAGAGGCCCTGGAGGCCCTGGAAGCCCTGGTCTTTTCAGTAGCTAGCCCTTCTTTATTTAAAAGCAGTGAGTCACTAGTGTCGTGCTTTGAAGCTCCACAAGGACATTAGGTGCTCTCGGAGCTCTCGCTGTGGTGAGTTCTTTGTCTTAAACTGCTCTATTGTGCCCACTTTTCAGCTGCGTCTGTTGCTAGAAGTTTTGGGGTACCCCAGTAGCCCTTTCCAAATGGTCCCTTCCTGTTTTGCTCATGTACATTTGGACACGATGGACTGAGCCTTAGGGTTTGGCATGACAGAATTCATAGCATGGCATGACGTCTTCCATGCTAGTACAGCAAGCCTAGGAGTGATGAGCAGCAGTTTGTAGCTGAGCTGAGGCGGACCCCGAGTTCATCCCTTGTGGGAACCCACATGCCTCCCCCCTTAGCAGGCTGGAGTGGGTGCTTCTCAACCAAAGCCGAGCTCCTTAGCTATCATGGAAAGACACTTGGACAAGTATAGAAAGTGTGGACCTTTCCTGAGAATGGCCTGTTCTCAGAACTGGGGCTACTAAAGGTCTCATCAGCCTTGACGTCAAATCATGTGGGCTTCGTGTGGGCTTCATGCAGGCATCACACATGAGCTCAGTGCTTAGATCTGTGTGAATAAGCTGCATGCTCCGTTCTAGGAGTTGAGATCAGAGAAGGCCAGTGCTGAGGAATAGATTTCTTTTTTTAGTAAATCCCTTAGTTTCTCCGAATCATTGTATTGGACTCTCCTTCAGTTAAGAGCCCTGAGCCAAGCAAATCCTCATACAAACTGCTGTGTGTATTGGAGATCAAGAGCACTTCCTGTGACATCCATCTCCCCCCAGAGTGACATTGTTTATGTCAGCCTGCAAGAAAGACTTCCACAGCACAGCCATTGGATCCCTGCAGAGCAGCAGGGTCTGTCGTCAGGAAGGCACTGGGTGGGTTTGTTAGTACAAGCTGACAGAAGGAACAGTCTGAAGCCAAGATGGTGTTCCCACACCTGGCACACCCTATATAAGGGACTCTGCCCAGCCCCTCCGTCTCAGGCCCTCTGACCTTGCCTTCTTCACCACCATCCACCCCAACCCATGGCCCCTCTTAGAGTCCCACACTGGCACTAGTGAGCTTAAAATCAATGTCCAGGCTCTGCCCATGTTCAAATCCCAGGGCCCTGTTTGTCTGAGCAAGTACTAAAGGGTAGGAAATGGCACAGCTGTACGGACTGGCATGTTCCAAGTCAGAGCAGACCCTGCCTGTGTGTTCCTCTTGGAATCTCTGTTACGCAGAAACCGCCCCCCCTCAATGAGAGATTTCCCCCCTTCTTCCTCATAAGTATGTAACTACTGGTAAGATAGCTGGCTAGTGTCTCTTGTTAAAAGTTGTAGTAAGAAAGACAAGCCATCCGTCTCCTCTCTCCGTCCGTAACATGACTCCTGGGATTGATTTATTTTAAAACATTTCGGGGGATGACGTTGTATATACAGCTTCTTTGGATAATCACATTTTATTATCAGATATAGCATCTACAAAATGTGATTAGCCAAGGAAGCCGGGGCCAGATGTGGTGGCTCACGCCGAAGGCAGAGCCAGGAAGATCACCATGGTTTCAGGCCAGCCTGGGCCACATAGCAAGATACTGTCTGGAAAAAACAAGACTTTCTATACGTGCCGCTGACTGTGGGCTTGTGTTTTGAGGGCAGTTCACATTTGAGACAGGAGAGCAGACAGGTTTTCTCTGCCTCTCTAAGGGAGAGACCCAGGCTCAGCACAAGCGAGCACTTCCTCTCCGTGCAGTGATGGCCAACCTGTTCTGAGTGAGCCAGTCATCACTCTGCCAGGGAGAAAACCAAACTCTGACAGGTTGACCTGGGTACCCTCTGTTCCCTCAGGCAGGAACAGGCTTCAAACCCGTGGTGACTGACTCAGGCCACTCTGTGGCCACCAGCTGCCCCACATCCCAGGCTGCAGTCAGGCCCCTCCTCATCCACTGAGTGTCAGTGATGAAAGGAACTGCTTGCCTCCAAGAATAGCTTCTTGGAGCATGAGGAATGGAAAAGTGTCAGAAATACTAAAGGCCCTGCCAAACATGATGAGTCACAGCTGTAAGCCCAGCACCTGGGAGCCGAGGCAGGAGGATTACTGCAAGTTTAAACTCAGCCCAGGCTACAAAGTGAATCTCTGACTTAAAAAAAAAAAAACAAAAAAACAAAACAACCAATTAATTAAAATTTAAAACTCACAATGAAAAAGAAATATGAAGCAGAGTGGGAGGATAATTCTTGTGGGTACAGAAGAGAAAGGGTGTTAGAACTGCATTGTGATGCTATAAAATTGAATTATTAAGTATACAAATAAGATGAAACTAAGCTAAATGTGTAAAAGTGTTTAATTACAGCATATTTTATGAACTAGCACTTTGCTACCTCCAAGCAAGCACATGTAATAACTACCCTTGCAAAGTGTTTACAAGGAGAGAGGGCCTCGGGGACTCACTTCTGCAAATAGAAGGGAATTATGTAATTAACGTTAATTATTAATGATGAATTTGGGGGAAAGAGGGCAGAAATCAGTTTGATCTTCATAGCCTTTTACTTTGCTTGTGTCTTCCCTAGAAAAGCACCCTGCACTGACCATCTTCAAATATGTGTGTGTGTATACACACACACACACACACCACACACACACACACCACACACCACACACACACACACACACACACCAATGCCCCTAACTGCCAAAAACAAGGATCTGGCCTCACTCTGCTTGAATGAGCAGCCCGGGGCTGGTAACAGTAATTCCGAGTTTAGATTTTCCCCAGTTGCCACTCACATGCATGCATCTGAAGTCCTCACAAATCACCGCATGGCGGCTGCATGGGCTGTAGCTGGCACCGTCCAGTTTTATGCCTTCATTTTTTTACAGTGTTTATCTTATGACACAGGAGTCAGTCAGCCTAAGGAGTTCAATCTCCAGTTATTGAGGGAAAAGGATCTTCAGAAAGGTTTAAGGGACTTTCTATAAAGCAATGAGACGTCTTGGATTTTCCTTCTTTTCTCACAAATTCAGCCAAAGCAAATTTCACATGCTATTCAGTTGGAGTGTGCGTTGCTCCAGGACTGTGAATTGCATGGTAATTTTACAACTCTTTCAGTTCCAGGGACGTGAGGCGTAAATGTCAGTAGCTCTCAGGCTGTTAGCCATTTGAGAGTCCCACATGGGCACCCAGTGTCACCATGACCCAGGGCTTCTAGCTCCGTTCCTAAAAGCCCCATCTAGGTCTGAAGACAGTGTATTCTGGCTTCCCAGAGGAGGGGTGCACCTAGCCCCCCAACTCTGCTGGAGACTGGCAAAAGCCTGGTGAGCCTTCCAGAGGCTGTCGCTCCGCAGGCCTTTCCTCATGCCCCTCCCTTCAGTTCCCCTTGAAACAGCTGGCCATGTGCCTAGGAGACTAACCTTTGACACGCTGGGCAAAAGGATTCATCCTATATTCTAAGCATTTTGTTTCCAATTGAAGGAATTCCTAATCCTCAGTCGTGCTAATACTGAGGAGAAAACTGAATTAGATGGTTGTATTGCCAGCGTGGTTACTGTAACGGAGTCGCATTTGGATGCTCAGATTTAGCCTGCATATTATAGAACTTAAGCATGACTGTTTCCTAGACTTCTCGTTCTCATGATTTGGTCAAATTCTGTAAACTGGGAATTTACAGTGCAGAGTAACGTAAAATGAGAGCTACATAAAGCAGCTCTGTGCGGCCTCCTACGACACTCCTGGTCTCCTCCGTAAGGAAGGCCAGCAGTGTGGCCTCCACCTCACAGGGCACCAACCATGCTCCCAGTAACCTTTCAGGAGGACTCAGGGGCTGCAGCCAGTGGAGCAGCTCAAGGCTGTCCCTCGCCTGCCTTCAGCAGGCACCTCCCCCTCCATGCCCTGGTCCTTGTGCCTGGTACAGCGCACCTGGACACATGAAAGGCATGAAGCTCCTGCATGTATGACACACGGTGTCTTACTCTCAGGACCCTTGTTTCCTATTACAGAAGATGCCACTTTATACAAGGTTGGCTATAGCTCAGAGGAGTAGTCTTTACACACTCACCTATGTCACTGCCTACTCTTTTGTCACCTCTGAGAAATTCACTTGGGTCTGTACATCAGATAGTGACATAATGCAGTGCCACGCTGACTACGAACCGGTTCAGAACTTACAGTAGAAAAGATTTTTGTCTTCTTCACACACTCACTGTTCTTTGTCAGGCATCCAGTAGTCAGTGCTATTAGACATGTTTGTCACCGCGCAGCTACACGTTGAAGGGTGACCTACCATTCCATTACTCCTTGACCATAGGTGAAGCAACAAGCAGCTTTCCGAAGGCCATGTGTAGGCCAGATGCACCCTGGCACCTGGTTGCTCCCTGGTGTTCCAGGGTCTGCAACAGATGTCAGTCAGCCCTGAAGTTCCTGGAGAAAAAGTTACTCACTTCCCTTTGTGTCCCTCACCACTCTGTAGAGGTCACTGTTTCACTCCCTTCCTAGGTCTCATCACCAGGGAGCGAGGCCTGCGTCCCTTCATTGGTTCACCTGGGCTCTCAGTCTCTGCTCAGTGCTGGATGCCCAGCAGCTGGCACAGGGCCGAGCATTTAAGAGTCTCCAAAGAACAAGTGTTTGAATTTGAATCACTGTTGCTAAGGAGAGGAATCTAGCACAGGCGTGCCTGTGTGTGTGTGTGTGTGTGTGTGTGTGTGTGTGTGTGTGTGTGTGTGTGTGTGTGTGTGTATAGACTCTTCAGTGCCTAAGAGATATGTTGCATGCTGTGTATAGTCTATGGGAAGTGAAACCAAGGCCAATACTTTGCCATTTCTATATTTTATGTATTGAGCTTGCATTACTTTATAATTAGGATTGGGGGGGCTGTTTTTTATTTTTATTTTTTAAGAACTGTTATTAACACACGCAGAGGAGAAAAAAACCTTCCTAGAGTTGAAAGTGAGACTGTAGTAGCAGCCATAGTGCAGAATGAGCATAAATGTTATAATCTAGAGAAGTTTTAAATGCATGTTGACTGGGGAAGCAAGGCGCCATGTATACCAGTGCAAAGCACAAGACGCCGTCTATACCAGTGCAAAGCACAAGACGCCGTGTATACCAGTGCAAAGCACAAGACGCCGTGTATACCAGTGCAAAGCACAAGACGCCGTGTATACCAGTGCAAAGCACAAGACGCCGTCTATACCAGTGCAAAGCACAAGACGCCATGTATACCAGTGCAAAGCACAAGACGCCGTGTATACCAGTGCAAAGCACAAGACGCCGTCTATACCAGTGCAAAGCACAAGACGCCGTGTATACCAGTGCAAAGCACAAGATGCCGTGTATACCAGTGCAAAGCACAAGACGCCGTGTATACCAGTGCAAAGCACAAGACGCCGTCTATACCAGTGCAAAGCACAAGACGCCATGTATACCAGTGCAAAGCACAAGATGCCGTGTATACCAGTGCAAAGCACAAGACGCCGTCTATACCAGTGCAAAGCACAAGACGCCATGTATACCAGTGCAAAGCACAAGACGCCGTGTATACCAGTGCAAAGCACAAGACGCCGTCTATACCAGTGCAAAGCACAAGACACCATGTATACCAGTGCAAAGCACAAGACGCCGTGTATACCAGTGCAAAGCACAAGACGCCATGTATACCAGTGCAAAGCACAAGACGCCGTCTATACCAGTGCAAAGCACAAGACGCCGTCTATACCAGTGCAAAGCACAAGACGCCATGTATACCAGTGCAAAGCACAAGATGCCGTGTATACCAGTGCAAAGCACAAGACGCCGTCTATACCAGTGCAAAGCACAAGACGCCATGTATACCAGTGCAAAGCACAAGACGCCGTGTATACCAGTGCAAAGCACAAGACGCCGTCTATACCAGTGCAAAGCACAAGACACCATGTATACCAGTGCAAAGCACAAGACGCCGTGTATACCAGTGCAAAGCACAAGACACCGTGTATACCAGTGCAAAGCACAAGACGCCGTCTATACCAGTGCAAAGCACGAGACACCATGTATACCAGTGCAAAGCACAAGATGCCGTGTATACCAGTGCAAAGCACAAGACGCCGTCTATACCAGTGCAAAGCACAAGACGCCATGTATACCAGTGCAGAGCGCGAGACGCCGTGCACACCAGTGCAGAGCGCGAGATGCCGTGTATACCAGTGCAAAGCGCAAGACGCCATGTATACCAGTGCAGAGCGCGAGACGCCGTGCACACCAGTGCAGAGCACGGGACACCGTGTATACCAGTGCAAAGCGCAAGACGCCATGTATACCAGTGCAGAGCACGAGACGCCGTGTATACCAGTGCAAAGCACGAGACGCCGTGCACACCAGTGCAGAGCACGAGCTGTTGTTCCCTCAAATAGAAGGATGTCGTAAGACCAGCTGACTGGGCCCTCAGCTTTGAACCTCCGTTTCTTGTCTCCTTAACTACTTGGTCTGTGACCCAGAGAATTGAATGGTGGATCCCAGAAGAAACAGGCATTTTGTGGATTTTTAAAAAATGTATCTTTCTGTTGTTGTTATAAACACAGAAAGGCTTTTACCAACAAAACACAAAAGAAAAATACTTAGTTATCTCATAAGCCAAATGAGAATTAAAGCCACGGTGAACTGTGTCCCCAGCCTGTTAGAATGGCCAGGACTTTTGAACAATTGACAGTGTCAAGTTCTGGCTGCTGTCAGTAACTGTCATGCAATGCCTAAGAGCATGTGGTGGCTTCCTACCAGGTTAAAATCACACTATGCAACCCAGCTTGCTATTACCTAGAATTTCCCAAGAGAAGCGGAATAAAAATATATCCTTGCAGAGCTCTGTTCACAGCTGCCCGAAGCTACTAGCCACAGCGTCCACAGTGGCCCTCTAGCCACAGGCATGAGTGATCACACTGTGGTGAGTGGGCAGTGTGCTCTTGAGTGACTGTAAAGGGAATATTTTGTCATGGTAACAGTATTCTATGTCTTAATTGTACTGGCTTATTTATATATATAAGTTATATGTCAATAAATATGGTTTTGTGTAAAGGACAGCCATTAAAATGGGGACACTGGCTGAGGTAAATGCATGTTTAGCCCTAGTTATAAACAAAAGTGTGTATGAGAGCTTGCCTACATGTATATATGCATATATGCCTGCTGCCCACAGAGGTCAGAAGAAAGGCCAGATCCTTTGGAACTAGAGTTACAGATTGGGAGTTGCTGGGAGCCGAACCCAGGTCCTCTGCAAGAGCATTAAGTTCTCTTAACTATGAAGCCACCTCTCCAGCCCATGCTTGCATCTCTTAGAGCATGTAACTGTCACACAGGCTGTGTCTACCCAAGGTACAGGTCTAAGCTCTGAAGCAGAAACACTTGGTTTACGAAGAGAAACTTGAAGTGAAGTACTGATTGACTAACACATGCCAGTGTGTTCAAGTCAGATGCAACAGTATCTGCAGCCCTCCTAAAATCATGGTGGTGACTTAAATCGAGCCTAGCTGCCACTCCCTCTATCTGGTGCTTGAATATAACTCCTGGTGGCTTGAAATCTGAATTCATTCGTGACTGATTTTCCAAAGCTGGTGTGCCAAGATGAACCCACTTGAAAACGGTGGGCTCTCGGACTTGGCTGCAGGAGTAGTCCAGCTGAGGTGGGCTGGCCCGGCATCTGCCGCCTGCATTGTGCCTAATGCTGCATCCATCTGCTTTCTGTCAGAGCTGGTGCCAGCAAATTACTAATCTATTAGAGAAACATGCAAAGAAGACCGCACTCCTCATTCCTGGCGCTTCCTCCCGTACTTTGCTTGGCTTACGTATTTGGATTCTGTTTGGTGGAGGAGGGAGACGTGCTGTAGACTATGCAGGGTGGGGCAGATCATCCTTAAAGGTGATAGGGAAGGTGGTGCTGATGTTGTCCCGTGCTGATGGTCCCAGCCACCGCAGGCTCTGCTGCTCTCCTCCCTGCCTGTCCCCATCAACATCGCGCATCCCTGATGACAGTGCCCCAGTGTGTCAGAAGCAGGGCTCAGGTGCCCAGGCCAAACAAACCTGAACTTTACTTAGAAGCCATTTGGGGCCTTCAGAGAGTATGGTTATCCAGGCACATGGGCTCAGGGAGGAAATTGTCTAAAACTTCAAGGAAAAGAACAGGGACTTTGTATTTCTTCTCCCAAATAGAGGCATGTGATTCTGAGTCAACTCAACTGACTGAAGGAAATAGACTGAGAGCCATGTGACTGTGCCCCACACTTGCCTCAAAGGCCAGTGTCCTTCCTTCCTAAGCCCGAGCCCCACTGCAAGCCAGCCCCACAGTCTACAAAGGAATGAGAGCTTGGCCTACATTGGCTTTCTAGGTCCCCACCCTACAGTGGGTCAGATCCAGAATGGGAGAGCTCAGCCACACTGTGTGTCTCCCACAGTGAGCAGAGCTCAGCCACACTGTGTGTCTCTCCTACAGTGAGCACAGCTCAGCAAGGGTAGGATCGTGCTCCTATAGAAAAATGGCACCAAGAGCATGGTACAGTTTACAGAAGCCGTGTCTCAGGTGCTTGTCTTAAAGCAAGATCCAAGTGTCATTTTCAAAAGGAAAGGTGTTCACTGGAGAAAAGTGTTAGGAAGGGTAACGTGCGGACTCTGAATGCGTTACTTACATGCTCGCTGGCAAGGTGAGACTCAGGTACTGCAGGTGAGGGGGCTGTGAGGCCAGGGAGGGGAGGAGGCGTTAGCTCCTGCTCACGGGGAAGCACTTATTGGACCAGCTTCCCCGAGGATACAGGAAGGTGCTATTTCTAACAGAGATTGCCCTCTATAAGCAGACGACACAGAGGATGGGACACTCAGAAGCCACTTCGGAACTTTCTGGAAAGAGTTTGCAATTGTGAACGGTTTCAGTGTGTTTTCAACCTTTGTTGAAAGCAGTGTGCGCTTGAGTGTCTGCACATTCCACTCCTGTGGCGGTGCTACGGTCTGCTGTAAGGGCGAATGTCAGCCTGCCTCATACTGCAGCTTTTGTCAGCCTGCCTCCAGGCCCCCAGATATTTGTCTCTTTATTGAGATCCTTTTTTTTTTTTCTTCCTTCCTTTCTTTCTTTCCTTTTTTCTCCTCTGCTTTTCCAAGACAGGGTTTCTCTATGCAGCTTTGGCTGTCCTGGACTCGCTTTGTAGACCAGGCTCGCCTTGAACTCACAGTGATCCACCTGCCTGGCATTGGCGTCTGCCCTTCCTCTTTAGACTCCTCCCATGTCCACTCTCAGGCTGCCTAATTGCATTCTCCTTAAGGACACTATAGACTTGAGCCATTGTAACAGGTTGTGGGCGTGTCCCAGGGCTGGTCCCTTTCAGGAGTCAGCAAATTATTTCCCTCTTGTTTTGACCCTGGTTTGTAAGCACACACTTGACGGAACTGTGCGTACATCTGCATGTGGCTGCCTTGGAGCTGTGAACCTTATTGGCAGAATTGAGTAGCTGGAATAGACTGGCTCCCAGTGCTTGACATATTTACTGGCCCTTGGCAGACACACTGTGCCAGCCATGGTCTGCACAAGCAGGGGCCTCATGCATAAATAACAGCAAATACTTCACAGGCAGTTGGAGAAGAAAGCTCACCCACCATGCACCTACCAGCAGGCACTCAGTGGGCAGAAAGTGTCTCACTCCTGCAGAGCCTGAGGTCACTGCTTTCTATGGATTTGAGAAGACCTGTTTGAATGTCATCACTGCGTGGTTACATAAGTGTACTGTTTCTTAAGCATTGAAAAGGCTACACACAGTACAGAGAGCTTGCACGCCAAGCCACGCTTGCAGCCTACCTGGATCACACCCTGACTCCTCAGTTATTTGGGACAGATAACTTAACCTCCCAGGGTCTGGAGTCCTCACCTCCACAATTAGAGTTCCAGTGAAATGCTTTCTTGGGTATCATGTAAGGAATCAAAGAATTGTGGTCAGGACCTCGGAACTGAACTTAGTATGTGATAATAATAGTGAGGGTTTGGTTTTTCTTTTTATTGATCCATTTTTGTTTTACTGAAAATGCTTGAGTAGCTCTGTCATGTCTTCACATGTGCACACACTCAGAGTGCTAGCTCCAGTTGCTTTCCTGCCCCTCCCAGCACCATGTCGCTCCTCAGTGGCTGCCTTGACCATTCTGTGCTGTTGTGGACTGTCCTCTGGCTTGACTGTGCTCGCTTCCCCCCGCTGGCCAGGCACCCCTCCATCACATTTTGTGTTTGGGGACTTTATGCCTGTGTGGCAAAGCCTCCAGTGAATGGAGTCAGGGGAAGGGAGCTGGAGGAAAGCTTCCCAAGAGTCCCCAGTCAGTAAGCACAGGGCTCACCCAGCCCCCAAGCCTGTCCCACATCAGCACCTATACTTTTGACCCCACTGAGCATGTGCAGACAAAAGCCTACCATTCCATCACAGCAACCCGAGTCTCCACCCCAGACAGACTCACTCCCCTGTCACCATCACGTGGTTTTGCTTGTGTATTTTCCCTTCATCTCTCCTCCATTCACAAATGCTAGTATGCACATAAATCGGAGCTTTCCCCTGCACCTGGAGCCGGTTCTGGCATTTTTATGTATGTGTCATCATTAGGTGATGGGAGAATGTTCCAGAATATAGTCAGAACCCTTGAGAAATTCTGTCCATAATCTACAGATGCTTTTTTGTTTGGGTTGGTTTGGATTTTGTTGGCATTACAGTTATATTATTTCAGCACTCCGTTCCTGGGAGACAGTGTGTTTCCTCAGGTAAAGACATGGATTCTTGAACCAGTTTGCATGAGGCTCAATCCTAATCTCCAAGCTCTGGTTTTCTCAGCTATAGCAAGTGATGTGTTTGATTATCGGGAGAACTGGGATAACTCAGGGCAGAAGCCTTTAACCGGGTGTTTAGAGTGTGTTCTATCTCAGCAGTTAACATCTGCTGTCATTATTGAAGTGGGACCATGTCTCTCTAATATGCGTGGATGTAACTGACATTTGTGCAGTCAGAATAAAGAATAGGAAGAAAAGAAACTTAGAGGCCCTGCAGGTACCTCCTGTAGCCAGAGTGGTGGGAGGGTGAGGATGCCTTCTGGCCTCAGCCCTGGATCTTGCCTTCCTCCCCTCACACTGCCATTCCCTGTGCCCAGTGTCACAGTGATGCTTAGAGCAGATACATAAACCTGCCATGCAGTCTGGCCTTGAAAGGGGTCAGACCCAATATCAGAGAAAAGCCATGTTGGACCAATGCAGATGCACGTGACACCTTCCTGTGAGGTCAGACAGGGTCATTTCAGCCCCATAGTCGGGTGGGGGTGGGGTGGTAGGGTGCTTTCAGTGGTCCTCATCTGAAGACTGTTTGACATTATGCTTCTGGGTGACAGGTAAGAAAGAGTGTAAGGTGTCCAGCATGTTAAGGACGTTTTGGCCTGGAAACCCTTACATTGTTTGTTTTGTTTTCACAGTACAGGGGATTGTCCCTAAGGCCTTGTGAGTGTTAAGCTAATGCTCTACCACTGACTTATGGTCATGGCCATATAGTCTTTTATTTTGAGACAAGGTTTTACTATGGTGTCCCAGCTGCCCTTGGACTCTCCCAGTAGCCCAAGCAGTGTTGAACATGTGATCCTCCTGCCTCAGTTCCACAGGTAGCTGGGATGACTAGCCAAACCCAGCCCGCTTGGTACAGCATGTTCTGAGACTCACTTTTTATCCCAGTGTTGAAGAGTCAGGTGGACTCTAGCATTGAGCTGGTTCTTCAGGTGCCTGGGGCATGCAGCCAGGTCTGCAGAGGAAAGAGTGGATACAGAGCACAGCTAGTGGCAGCAGCCTGTGGTGGCCGAGCCGTTGTATAACAACATATTTCCAGTGAATATTTTCATGAACGTTTAAATAAAAGGCTTTAACTTGTCTTTGCTTTTTGTTTAGGCAACTATTCCAGAACCCCATCGTATAGTGGGGTACCCAGTGCAAGCTACAGCGGCCCAGGGCCCGGTATGGGCATCAATGCCAACAACCAGATGCATGGACAAGGGCCAACCCAGCCATGTGGTGCTATGCCCCTGGGACGAATGCCTTCATCCGGGATGCAGAACAGACCATTTCCTGGGAACATGAGCAGCGTCACCCCCAGTTCTCCTGGCATGTCTCAGCAGGGAGGGCCAGGAATGGGCCCACCAATGCCCACTGTGAACCGTAAGGCCCAGGAAGCCGCTGCAGCGGTGATGCAGGCTGCCGCAAACTCAGCACAAAGCAGGTATGCCTCTAAAACTGACCGGCCTGTGTGCCCAGTGACTAGCAGAGCCCATCCTTTCCTGTAGTAGTCAAGAGCTATCGTGCATGGCTTTAAATGTGAGGCGAGGTCAGAGAGGTGACAGGCGGTGCTGAGGAAGGCATCTGAGCTGTGGGCGTGTCACTGTGGGAGAGAACTTGAAGTGCCTGTAACTAGTGCCTGTGCCTGTGGGCAAAGGCTAACCACACCTTGCATACAAGGAAATGTCTGCTCAGGTCCACTGTAAACCATGAGTTTTGAGCAGAAAACACTACAGTCCAACTATTAACATCTGAAACACCGCAAAAGAAACAATGTACACTCACACTCAGACACACGCAACTTAAATATGACCGTTCATCTGCACATACACTTGCACATGTACACACACACACTTGTACACATGCTCAAACACGTATAGTCATACCATAAGGTTCTCTATATGTTAGACACTTTGGTCTGTTGTGGTGGTGCATGCCTTTGATCCCGTCACTGGGAGGCAAGAGATAGGCAGGACTTAAGAGTTTGAGGCCAGCCTAGACTGCATAGCAAGTTCCGGGCCAGTCGGGTACATAGTGAGTGAGACTCTGTCTCAAAAAAAAAAAAAAAAAAAGTTCAAAATCTTGTCTGTGTATACATGTGTTCCCTGTGTTGGCCTAAATGATTATGTATGGAATTTTGTATTTTTTGTCTGAGCATTTTTCTGTCCCAACCAAAGTGTGATCGTTAAAGCAAAAATACTAATTTAGAAAGTTTAAGCTGGTTGAACAAAGCTTTGCCTTCTGCCCTTAGTTTCAATCCTGATTCTTAATATTTATTCTTTTTTTTTAATATTTTACTTAATTTTAATCTATGTGCATTAGTGTGAAAGCGTCAGATCTTGGAGTTACAGACAGTTGTGAGCTGCCATGTGGGTGCTGGGAATTGAACCTGGGTCCTTTGGAAGAGCAAGCAGTGCTCTTAACCAGTGAGCCATCTCTCCAGCCCCTTAATATTTATTCTTAAGCACTTGACCTGCCACAAAGTGGCGTAATTTGTATGTGTATGAAGCAAAGACGAGCATGCTTTAGAAGGAGCAGCTGCAGGTCCATCTTTTTAAAAAGCACATTAGAAGCTCTGGATCTCAGCGGTACCCTCAGAAGTCAAGAAAAGTGTGACTCGTCAAAGAGAAACAAAAGCTAATTGTGCAAGCATATATGTGTGTGTTGTGTGTGAGTCTGAACATGCATGTGTTTAGATGTGTCTATGGGGGTGTTCTGTGAACATGTGTGTTTAGATGTGTCTGTGGGGGTTATCTGTGAACACCTATGATTTTAGATGTGTCTGTTCAACATGCATGTGTGTTGATATGTTTAAGTATGTGTGGGTATCTGAACACACGTGTGTTTAGATGTATCTGTATGTAGGTGTATGTGAGTGTGGGTGTGTTTAGCTGTGTGCCTGTGGGTGTCTGTGAACATGGGTGTGTTTAGATGTGTGTCTGTGAACATGGGTGTGTTCAGATGTGTGTCTGTGGGTGTCTGTGAACATGGGTGTGTTTAGATGTGTGTCTGTGAACATGGGTGTGTTCAGATGTGTGTCTGTGGGTGTCTGTGAACATGGGTGTGTTCAGATGTGTGTCTGTGGGTGTCTGTGAACATGGGTGTGTTTAGATGTGTGTCTGTGAACATGGGTGTGTTCAGATGTGTGTCTGTGGGTGTCTGTGAACATGGGTGTGTTTAGATGTGTGTCTGTGAACATGGGTGTGTTCAGATGTGTGTCTGTGGGTGTCTGTGAACATGGGTGTGTTTAGATGTGTGTCTGTGACTGGGTGTGTTCAGATGTGTGTCTGTGGGTGTCTGTGAACATGGGTGTGTTCAGATGTGTGTCTGTGGGTGTCTGAACATGGGTGTGTTCAGATGTGTGTCTGTGGGTGTCTGTGAACATGGGTGTGTTTAAATGTGTGTCGGTGAGCATGGGTGTGTTCAAATGTGTGTCTGTGGGTGTCTGTGAACATGGGTGTGATCAAATGTACATCTGTGGGTGTCTGAATACGCATGTGTTTAAGTGTTTTCCTCTTTCACGTGAGGCTGATGAGGGCCTCTCAGTCTCATTCTCTGCTCTGAACACGGACGTCTCCTTTGAGATTTACCGCTCCGTTCTGCTCGCCCTCTATACTCACTTAAAATCTCCTGACCCTGAGTGTCCACCCCGCAGCCAGACCCAGCAGGCCGCAGGGAATGTCTGGCTCGCTGGTCGGCTGGAGGCTGGCCCAGCGGCGCCCACTGTAAACGGCTTAAATGAACTGCCCACTGTTGCAGTTCACAGCGCCAGCTTACTTCCCTTCTGTTAAGTAGGAAGTATGTGATTGCATCTGACAGGGCCTCTGATGGCAGCGAGCAGGCAATGGCCAGAGACAGCAAGGCTGGCCCCACTTGATCAAAGTCTGCCTGTGCTCCTTTGCTGAGTCGGTTTATAATAGAAATTCACGTGTTAATACACAGCCATGCGTTTGTTTTCTATTTTTAATCGGCAGACCAATCCAAAGCCTTACCAGCGCATCTTCCCCCGTTTAGCCCCAGCTGTTTATATTGATTTTAGCTGCCTTAAGTTAAAAATATATTTGGCTGATAAATTGAGAATAGATAGGAGAACCTTCCTTTTCTGTCTTTGGTCCTTTCCTCCACTTCTGCTGAGTGTCACAGAGCACAGGCAGCTACATGGTCCAGAGTCTCCCCTCTGTAACCCCCACACCAGAGCATGGGCAGAACTCAGAGCTGTGCTTTAGAACAGACCCACAAGCTGTTCTTCTGTTCCACATAGGCTGCCATATGTTAAATCACCCGCTCATCTCAGCCAGTTTCCCAGGGTGCACCAACCTGACCCGCACTGGGAGGCAGCAGCATGCCTAGGCTTGCTGTGGGAGACTGGGCATTTGCTTTTAAGCTGTCAGCAGACCCATGTCACAGGATCATCTTCCGGCCTGTTGTGTTATGTTCCTTGCGGGGGTTTTTCCTTTGATGTCAGTTGTCCCGTGGCAGTGTGATGGAGGCTGCATGTCTCCCTCCAGGTCCTGTCTGTGTCTGGCTTTCACACCTGAAAAGAAAAGTAGAAACTGTTAACTCCACAAAGGAGTGAAGTCTCTCACTCTGCTCTAACCCCCTTTGATGCTGGCATTCTGTGGAGGAACCTGTGTTGTGTGACCACACTTTGCGCCATTCAGTGAGGAGAGAGGCTCATGGTCCCTCTGAGCCTACCCTGGAACTAGTGCCTTCTGTTACCTCTTCCTCCAAGGAGGACACGAACATCTGACAGGGAAATTCAACAAACTAAGTGAGAGTCTTCCGCCTATACCCAGTGGTGTCTTAGCCTCGATGTCAGTACAGGAATTATAGACTACAAAAGTGCTTCTCTTTTCTACTGCAAAATTGCAGAGTTAATGAGCCATGTGTGTCACTGACTAGCGACAGTGGTGACATCATTTTACATATATGTTCATGGGATCTTGCCAATACCAACATTCTTGGTCTTTGTAGTTAGGAACTGTGGAGGTGGCCTCCAGTTGACCTATCTACAGCTGGGCAACACTGAACTCAGCTCCTCTTTTGACCTTTCTTAGCCTGATGCCAAGCTTTTTAATAGTCTTCTTGCCAGTCCACACTGACGCAGACAGCAAGAGTAGAGGGTTGCTTTGTCACCAACAGTCGTTACTTCTGTAAGCATGGTCCTCAGTGTGGAGCAACAAAGAACCCTGTGAGCATAGTCTTCAAAGTAAAGTAACTGTCAAGTAAGACAGACAGAATCGTTGTTGGGAACCCTGCTTTTCCTCTCTTGGACTTTTCCATGGTTCCTTCTAGAGGAAGGTACCAGGGAGCAGAAAAGCATTTGTCCTCAGCTGCTGAGCCACAGGCTCTGTCCTTGCCCAGCTCAGGAGTGCTGTTTAGGCCCACAAAGCTGGGTTGCTGCGCCTTGCCAAGCCACATTAAGCAGCTGTGTAAAATGATTTTAAATGGCATGCATCAGAGTAAAATCTCTTCCACTGGGGCAGAAAATCAGTGTTAGCTCACCGGCCTGAGAACATCAACTGTGCTTCAGCCAGCAGCTTCCAGAGAGCTGCGGAGAAAGCAGCACCCCCTCCTCAACTAAAGCAGGAGAAGGGCAGAGCTGGAGCAACTGTGACGCCTCACACCTGGCCGAGGCCTCCTGCAGCCCCTGCCGGCTGCTGGTGAATTTACTCTTCGTGTTTCCAGTATCCTTTCTAAAACAGGAAGAAAACAAGTTGTATTCCTATTTTAGGTTGCCATCTGCCCACTTTGCAGTACCCTAGCCTCCAGTGCCCGTTTTCAGCAGGCTACCTCAGCTGTGAGAAAACAGTGTTTACATGTCCCTGCACCATGGCCAAGGACTTGATTCGCTGCCCTGTGTTGTAGCTCTTCGCATCAGACTCACCATGTCTGTTGGGTCCATCCCCTCCCCGCCCCCACTGCGATGGATGTCAGGAGAAGCCAGTTAAGGCATCTATTTCTTCTTTTGGGGGAGGGAGTGAAAGTTTAGCCTTTGGGGAGCCACAGTTTGTTAGAATGTTCTCTTTGTCTTTCCCAAAAAGCCTGGAGCCTTGGAAAGAATTGTAAAAGGACAAATTACTGATGAAGGTGAGAAGTTGTGGGGGGAGAGGTGGGGGGGGGAGGATTGATTCATCTCAGCAGCTAGCCAAGAGGAGGGACTGTGCGTGGCTGTTACGCTGAGGACAAGAAGTCCACAAGTTGAGTGTAAGATTCAGAAGAAAACATCAGTTTAACTGCTTGAAGACAGGCCTCATTAATGTCACTTTTGGGAGTGACTTGTAAGTGTTAAAAACCCCTGAAGCATGGAATGAGCTATAGATTTAGAGGTTGTTCCTGCTGTTGACCTTGTGGGTGAAGGAGTAAGAGTGTCTGTAGTAGAAAGTGGTATAGATCCTATAAGCCAGGCACGTGATGGTACCCCAACATCCAGTGTTAATGATTTACAAGAAGTATCTGTAAACAGAAAGCACCTTGCCGCATGTTGTCTTAAAGCATCAGTAGTCAGTGTGATTCTCAAGAGTGTAGCATCTGCTCTGAGCATAGTCTGCCAGAGTCTCAGGGAAGACCTTGGCCCCCTGCTTCCTGAAGAGGTGTTGCTATGAATCCTAGGACAACTTATAGGATGTTTTCAGCATGTGCCATCACGTGAGAGAGCTTTCCTCAGTCCTGCAGTGTGCCTGCATCATTCCTTCATTCTAGAAAAAACCCTTTGCAACTCTAGACACTTGGCCTCTTTGTCAAATATAGCAGTTGATATGTGGATCTGGGCCCTTGGGAAGTGCCTAGATTTTCTTTCTTAGAAATTCCTCTGAAGAAGACCCATGACTTCAGTTTGCAGCAGACTGACACATCCCTGGCTCTTTTGAAACCAGGATGGTGGGCAAAGCTCAGTTCCTCAGTGACAGGCACCCCCAGCACTGATAAACTGTGCTGGCTTCTCAGGTGCTTCCCAGACTGTGTGGCCCCAGTGTGCCATTGGTCTGTCAGGTCGTTGGTCTGTTCCCATTGTATGGGCTCCCAAAAGAGGTGACGCTTCAGTTACAGGGCGGCAGAGTCTGGAGCCAGAAGGTCTTGGACACTTTCCAGTCGCTGCCTTTATTTTATGGTGGAAGATACTGATATTACCGAGGTCACCAGAGAAGGTCATTGAATTAGAGGCAGGGCACAGCAGATGCAAGAGCCATGTCTGTCTTCTCCCATGCAGTGCTGTCCCTGAGCTTGGTGAAGGGATAGGCTCTTGCCTAGCACACGCCTTGGTCTGTAAAGGCCGTCCTGCTACCAGAGAGTGAACCTGCGCCTGTGTCTGAGCAAGACCAGAACCTTCCTATTCTGAAGAGGACCTGGCTGTGCGCCTGCATGGAACATTTGTTGTAGGTCAGGCAGTAGACCCTTTGCTGTCACACAGATGGGTGGATTCCAGTCTGTTTCGCCCTGTGATTGCCCATGGTGCGGTGCACAGCCATGTGCTGTTCTTTGTCTGCTGTCCCTGGAGGAGGCTCAGGAGGCCGAATTAGCAGGCTTAGATCTTAAAAATAAGGAAATGGTAGAATCAGTTTGTTTGAAGCTTCACTATGGTGCCAAGTGAGTATCAGGAATGTGAGGAGATAGGCCTCCACTATGACTGTGAGGTGACTCCCTTCTCATCCTGCTCACCAGTATGCAGAGAGGCTGAGCTGTGAAGGCACGTGGTGCTCACTACATCGTGGCTAGCAACACAAGCATTCAAAGTATGAAGGAGCTGAGCTTTGCAAGACAAGGCAGACGGCAGCCTCCTTCTGTGGAGGAGGAGCTGGATTGATGCAGAGTCCTTAGTGTGGCCTTGTACAGAGACGCTTTGGCCTGGACTGGTGTGTGCCACGTGTCCCCTCACTGAGCCACTGTTTGTGCGGAGATGCATTCCTTGTATAATTCATCTCCTGTGTTGCTATTCAGCAGCAAGGTGCTTTTCCTATATTTTGCTCTGAGGCCAGTGTGACGCCATTCTGCTGATGGACATGGAGCCACTGATGTGGAAACACATTAATGGAGAGAGTGCATTAAAATGTCAGAGACCAGGCCAAAAAAAGAAGAAAATTCCACAACTCAAGCCCCTGGTTATAGGAGGGTCCCTGGGCTTGAGACAGTGAGTGATTTGAATTAACTAAGAGTTAGCCCTTCGGATTTTGGACAATTAGGTTTCAATAATAGCAAGACAAAGAGAACAGATTTCAAAGGCCGAAATAGAGTTTTTATTTCTGAAATTAGATATAAGCCTTTGTGTTGTCATCTAAATACTGTGCTTTCATTCTTGGTCCCCTTTTGTCTATTCCAAATTTAGAATTTGAATGAATATTATTATGTCATTTTAAGATTATGATTTCAATTAACTCTTTCAGAATTACAAAACTATTATGGAGGCTATAGAATACATTTATAAATCTTCCAATAAAAAAAATGGTAAAACATAAATTCTAAGAGCACCAAAGAGTTTTGCTCTTTAAAAGATGAGACCCAGTGAATCAGATTGTGACATGTATAGCCAGTCTTGAATGGGCTCAAGTCCGTAATCCAATGGGCGATTGTCTCCCTCAGCCTCGGGGGGAAGGGAAGACAAGGCTATGTGTGTGTCTCTGACAGATGTCCTGGGTGGTTCTGTATAGAAAGCTGATCAGCTGAGCACTGCGATCCAGAACCCCTCCTCCTCCAGCCTGCCTGTGACAACATGGGAGAAAAAGACAGGAGAGTATGGCAGGACCACCTCCTCTCTGATGGCCATCAAGCCAGAAAGCCACCAGGAGCTGGTACCCAAGTGAGATTAGGAGGACCCAGGCTTCATGCAAACCTGACTCTTCACCTTGGTCCTCTCTGTTACTTCTGGCCAGAGCTCATCTCCACAAATCCACCTCACCGGCTCCTTGATGTCCTCTCAGACACCGAGGTCTTCCTTTTACGATCTCAGTAGACAAAGGATCTGCCCCTTGAGGCCATAGTCTAACTATCTGCCTGTCTGACTGTCCTTCCACTGAGGGTTCTGTGCCCCTACTTGGTGATCTAGACCATTCGACTTAGTTTCTGACCTCCTTAGTGCTGCTATGGTTTCTGCCCCCATGTTCTCCATGTAAGCTGAGCAAACTGGATCACCCCACCAAAGCCAGCACCATGGTCCCCACTCACGGGAATACTCAGCAATGTGGCCCAGCACACCCCAGTTCCTCAGAGTTAGAAGATGGCGGTTGTCACTGCAGACAAAGCCCTCATTGTTAGCTACCCGGCCTCTCAAACAGCACTGGGAGTGGTGAGGCGTTCTCAGGCCACAGCAGTTTTCACTGGAGACAGGAGGGAAGCTTTGAGAATGTGCAAAGGGTCTGCTCTGGGGGCCTGATGTCCTATAGTTGCAAAGTACCATGATGGCCTCATAAAGACCACAGGGAGACGTGACTCTTCACTGTTCATGGCAATCTTAGTTTACTGTATTAAGGACCTTAGGATGTGACACCCTATGAATTCTTCTTAATCTTGTTTTTCCTACTTTTTCTGACCTGTACTGCTGTCATCAACAAACCAAACAAAGGCTGGCAGCCATAAAGCCATAAGGTTGGCCCTTGCTCAGGCGGGATTGCCTTTGTTAAGGTGCCTGAGTCCTGGCCACTGCTTTCACAGGACAGGGCTGCTGAGAACCTCAGTCAATGGGGTCTTGCTTTACTCTGTTAAATAACTTGACGGCCTAGCCTTATTAAGAAACTTTGAGGACCATTCTAAAAATATGAAATTATAAGATGGATGTGGTGGCTCACACAGGTAATCCTAACATTTGGGAGGCTGAGACAGGAGGATCACTAAGTTCAAGTGCAGCCTAGGCTGTATAATGAGCTCTGGGCTAACTTGGAAACCCTGTCTTAAAAATAGTAAAAAAGGGGTGGAGAGTTGACTCAGTGGTTAAGAGCACCGTCTGCTCTTCCAAAGGACCCGGGTTCGATTCCCAGCACTCACATGGCAGCTCACAACTGTCTGTAACTCCAAGATCTAACACCCTCACGCCAATGCACATAAATTAAAATTTAAATAAAAATAGTAAAAAAAAAAAAAAATGTAAAGAAAATCAGAAACAGTTATATTTGTGTTCTTGGGATAAGTGTGTTGCTTGTCTGCGGCAGTGTAAAATACTGCCAGACAGAGTATATAGAATGGGGAACTCAAGAGCCAAATTAATTTTGTAAGCTGAGTGACAGGTCTACTAAGGTATTAAAGATCTCAGTGAATACCTGCAAGAAACATATGTACATGCATACATATATACATACATACATACATACATACATACATACATATATTCTTTTTTTAATATTTTATTTAATTTTAGTTTATGTGCGTTGGTGTGGGGGTGTCAGATCTTGGGGTTACAGACAGTTGTGAGCTGCCATGTGGGTGCTGGGAATTGAACCCGGGTCCTTTGGAAGAGCAGGCAGTGCTCTTAACCACTGAGCCATCTCTCCAGCCCCCCATATATTCTTAATTATCTCGACACTGAAGTATCACTTTGATACTTTGTTAACTAGCCCCCCAGTGTTGCTAAGATCACACACCCTCTGTGTCTGGCAGTCACAGGCCTCCAGGCCCTGTGAGCCTCACTCTGTTAGGATATTTCCTGACACTGTCCCTCACACTTGTCACCAGAAAAGGAGTGTTCAAATAGGACAGGGACATGCACTGTGGCTATTCCTAACATTGCAAAGGAGCAGCCCTCCTTGTCAGTGAATGGAGAATTTTCTCAATGTTATTTAACCTCCAGATAAAATGCTATGTTAACACTGTTAAATGCAGTATAGTTAGAAAGGGGCATTTATGTGGGCACATTGATGACAGCTCGTTTTTCTTTTATGCACTATGTACCTTATCTTTCTCAAAGTAGAGGACTGTCACTGTGTCTTGTTGGAACAGGTGGACTCTTGCATGGTACCAGAGCCCATAAGGGTCCTGGAGTCACCTCTGACAGGGAAAGCACAAGCTCTGAGACCCACTGCTGCCCTCTGCGGCTTCATCGGGGCCAAGCAAGCATGGAAAGGACTAGAATGGAAATCTCTGAAATAACTGTATTCAAATATCTTAGTTCAGTTTTATATGATTATTAATAAATGGTGCATAAAGCAGAACAGTAGGCTCAACAAATCAGTCACCTTTGAAGATGAAGAGATTGTCCTTAGTCATCAATAAAATTCAAACTGCCAGATACCATATTTGCATTTTTTTTATACTCTGATGCCAAAGCCTTTGAGCTCTGCTTGTTATGGTTGGTCTGGGAATGAGTAAGGATAGTTTAGACGCCAAATGAAAGGAAGGGCTGGATCTTCAAGCTACACAGTGATGCTGCTGTTGGGTAGTGAGGTATAGCTGCAGAGGGGGTAGATGTTTGTGACAATGTGAGCCTCGTGAGACCTCAGTGATGTGCTTTCTCAGTGCTTCACAGGAAGAGCCTTACCAAGACTCCAATAGGAAGAGCTGTGTGGACAGGTGTGCAGCTGTGTGGACAGGTGGACTGGTGTGTAGCTGGGTGGACAGGTGTGCAGCGGTATGGAACAGTTTGGAGATGACTCAGGAACAGATACCAGATCACAGACTCACTCGGGCCTGAGAGAAGTTACAGCTGGAGAGTTGGGCCTCTGCACTGCGGAGAGCATTCTGGACGGTGTGCTGACTAAGCCCCCAGGGCTCTTCTTTGAAAACTACCAATCTCCCATCCTTCAAAGAAAAATGAAACTTAAACTACTTCTCCACAGTGTCTCGTTCACTCTGTATCCTCCAAACTGCCCAACCCCTTTTCTTATTTTGCCCCACTTCTTGTGAGGCACCACCATGTCTTACCTAGAGCTTGCCTTTGCAGTAGCCTCCTAAGGCCACACTTTCAGTCCTCCTGCCACTAGCAGTTAGAGGACAGTGTCTTAAAACATGAGTCTTCAGCGCAGAGAGCCAATCGTGAGCCCCTCCTTACTTTGCCGTGCTGACAGCAAATGCCTCAGAGCCATGCTTCTGTAGTTCTTTGCTCCTCACTGGCCAAGCAACATGTGGCTCAGATCTGCAGGTAGGGGGCAGGGGTCATTATCCCCTGCTCAGGAACCATTCCTCCCCCATTACCAAGGTCAGATGGTGTGGGGACCTGTTTCTCTTGTGATAAGCAGGTCTGTAGCTTTGTGCAGGGTGCTGCTTGCTTGCTAATGGTTGTTTGGTCACTGCTATGTCCCTTGAACTTACTGTTCCTAGTCCCTTATTCAGCCCCAGCCTCGGGCACATATGTGTGAGTGTAATATATTAACGGAAAAGAATGGATTTCTGCCTAGTTTTACTTAATCTAGCATGTCTTCTTGCACAAAGGGTATGGAACAGTTGGGTTTTGTTTAAATAGCCTGTGGTCCTGTGTTCTTACAGAGACCCACAGTTCTTAAATCAAGGCCACTCAAGTCTGTCTGTGTCTCTTCAATAATCTAAGTGCAGTTTTGCCCTCACAGGATTGACTGGCCAGAGCCACTGGCTCATGGGAATCCTGTCGTGATTTTGCCACCAGCATTGTCCGGGCAGCTGCTGCAGGCATGCCGATAGACTAGCAATGGCGGACACTGACCAAGGCAGGACAACCTGCTTCTCCACACAGCTTGTGTTGCTCAGGGGACAAACACACATCTTTTCTCTCTTCAGATACTAGACTTAAGATGGTTTCCTTGAGGTTTGTCCTCTTGTTACTGCTTTAGGCTTGTCCCCAGTGATGCACTGTGTGTGTGGAAAGTTTGTGTGTATAAAGCATTTTAAATAAGGAGCTTCCAGGACAACAGAACAAGTCTACGAAGAAATAAGCTCAGCTGGGAGCATGACTAGCAAGGGTTTCAAGACCCACTTGTGACCTTTGGGACAAGAAGTAGAGTGTCCCAAATGCCACTGCTAGCTTGGTTCATTTTGTCAAGACAACATCTTAACTGCTTCCCAGTGTCTGCACCCTCCCTGAAGCCCAGGCAGAGCAGGTGATGCGTCTCTGACGTCACTGTCATGTTGCAGCTTTGCATTCATGCTGGACCCGGGGCAGGCGTGGTTCTCCCTGCTGGCTCTGCAGGGCCTCGTTCACAGGGGTCCTGTGCAGAGGCTTCTGTCTGTGCCTGCTCTTCAGGCACAGTCACACTTCCCCATACCTTGAAGGGAAAAGCAAGTGTTAATCACCAAAATAAAAGGCTTTGCCTTCCCGGCAGCTCCAGACTGAGTCTTATTCTAAACTTAACTGTGGTTAACTAGGAAGCCAGATACTTGGAACTGTGTAGGTCTCCTGCAGGAATTTATAGTAAGATTTTTAGCTCCTGAACTCAAACCCCAGCAGAGCTGTGTTTTCCATTTTGCCTTTACCATAAGCCAATTAAAAGGCCGTTTTAGAATTGGTGTTTTGTTTTGTTTTGTTTTGTTTTGTTTTTTAAATAGGAAACTCTAAAAGCACTTGTGAAACTGCCCCACCCATAGCCGGCCTCAGAGGGTGGATATTCTGACATCTCCAATGTTGCTAGAGTTGTTCACCCAGAACACCCTGTTAGGGGGGTATAGAAGGTTTTAGGGGTTCTCTGCAGTGTTGTTTCAGTACAGGATGATCACGGCAATCCGAATCCCGAATCCTTTTGTCTCTAGTATTTAGAATTGACCTGTAATATGAATAAATTAATAAAATATATTAAAAAATAAAATAAAATAGTGATATAGGCTGATCCCCCCCCCCCTCAAAAAAAAAAAGAAAAGAAAAAAGAAACAAGGTCTCACCCTTTGTATGCTGGGTTGGCCTCAAAAGTTGCAGTGTCCTCTTGCCTTAGCCTCCTGAGGCCTAGGATCGTAGTGTTGGTCACACCCTATCCCAAAGCCTTCCTAACAGAGGTTTTCCTGGACAGAAGTGTGTCCCTAAAACACTTCCTGTTAAATCTGTGAGCACTCTGCTACCAGCACCGTCCTCAGCTGTAGGGCAGAATCTGCTAGCAGTGGTGGGAGTAACCTGGAGCTGCAGCAGAGCTCCACAGATTTCTAATACAGCTCCAACACGTAAGAACGCTCAGCAACACAGGGGCAGAAGCTGGCTCATACAACTGAGCTCAAAGGGGAGCTGCCTGGAGGCTAAAACTGGGTTGATGTGGCAAAGCATTTAGAACTGCACTTGAAGTTACAACAAGGAAAGGCCACCCTCTCACAAGAAATCCTCCTTCATTATTACTTCCTGGTACTGAAGTGGAATTCCATAAAGTTCTTACATTGAAAATATCTTAAGATTGGAGTGAGAGATGGTTCAATCATTAAAACCACTAGTCCTTGCAAAGAACCAGGGTTCAGTTCCCAGCACCCACAAAGTAGCTCACAACCTTATGTAACTCCTAATTCCAGGGCATCTGATGCCCTCTTCTGACCAGGTACACATGAGGTGCACATACAGACATGCAAGCAAAACACTCATATGTACAAAACAAAAATAAAAATTAAAAAGTTCATGCCTTAAATGGAAAGTCCTACAAAAGAGCTGATGGTGTTGACCTCCTTTCACAAGCTGCCTTCTGAAAGGTCCCTGTGGGGATTAGGGGCTTCAGGCAAGCACCTTCCAGCCTTATTGTAAATTGTTCTTGTAGGGACCTGGGTTTGTCACAGAGTGACAGGTTTCATCTCTACCTAGTCCCAACCAAGCCCTGGTTATTTTCTGAGGCAGCACATTTAAGAACCAAACCCCACGCCCATCCTCCTTAGCCACTGGCAGGCTAGCAATGAGCTGGCCCAGGTGAGTGCAGTCCGCTGTGTTAGACATGCAGGCTGTGCCCCACAGGCTAACAGCGCCCTGGGTGTTACACTTCACTGCCACAGAGCCAGGATGGCCCTGATCTGTTCACAAAACCCTCAGCCCACAGACTCAGTAGAAACGCCAGCCCTGTGATGTGACCCCGCAAAGCCCAAGGTGTGCAGGGCAGTTTGCTTTGTCAGTGGTGCTCACATTTAGGGTAGGGCTTTTACACTGAAGCACTCTGCTCATTTCAACTTGTAGTTTGGCCTGGTTTTGTTTTAATAGTCTTACTTCCATTTACATTTAGGAAAAGAAAATAATTTTTACTTAGCTCTCTTGACTCTGTTTGTTTCTGTGGGTACTTGGCAGTTAGAGTGCCATCAAAGGGACCCGCCCTCCTGAGGGACAGTAGCCCTTGGCTCCCACCTGAGGCTGCTGCGGTCCTGGGAATTGCCATATATGTCTTTCCTCCCAGATCAGCAACATGCATGCCCGTGCTCAGAGAGTCAGGGCTGGCCACCTATGCTTCTGCCGCAGAATGCATGGTCTCAGTGCAATGCGCAGTGCAGGCTGCCTTAGTGTGTGCTGCTCTTTAGTTACTAGCACTGCATCTCCCAACCAGACATGAAGGGAGTCCCTGCGTCAGTGACGAGGGACTCGCAAACACAGGGAAGCCCCTGCCACACAGAATCCCCGTCTTCTTAGATACAGGCATCCAGAAAGCTGTTGGAGCCATGTCCCCCACCATCCCTCCCATGGAGGTGCCTCCTGAGCTCTGTTCCTCAGAAGCCCAGGGAAGAGCTTTGCTGCTTGTTACTTTCTCAGTTAAGACTGGTGACAGAAGGCGTCACACAGTGGCGCTACCAGTGTGAGTGGTGTTGGGAACACTTAGAAAGGCAGTTTGGTGCCCTAGACTGAGTGCGGCTAGGGATTCTGTCCCCGCCACTTCCTCTTGTTGTGACCTTAAGTGAGGTACTTCACCTCTGAGCCTCATCTGCTTCATTTGCATATGAGCATAATTGTACCCACCCTCTCAGGAGTGTAAAACCTACATGTGTATGGTGCCTACAAAGCACAGCAGAATTGTCAGTGCTGAACATTACTACTGTTTGCTGTCAGCTGTGGCACACCCTTCCACGGTCAGGTAGAAACACTGACGCCCTGTGACAGGAGTGGCTTGGTCCTGGGCCCCCAGTGGCCGTGGGCAGTATGGCTAGTGTCAGAGTGTATAGCCACACTTGTAACTGACAACTCACACCCAAGACCCCAACAGTTAAGTCTTTGTAGGTTTTTCTGTTCCTTTAAGACTTTTTAAATTTTTTAACTCTAACATGTCCCTTTGCTGTCTTGTCATTGGTGAACACTGCCAGTGTGGAGGAAATCATAGGTTAGGGTCAGATGGTGATACACTCTGTCACCCACCTAGTGACATTTTCTTTCCTGCCTTATATGAACAGGCATCTCCAGAAGCCATTAGTTTCATACATGCTACACCATGTGACACCGGATGTGGTAGATTCTTAAAGATGACCGTAATTAATAATGCCTGACACAGTGCAAATTATTCTCTGCTGGGTGCTTGGATTGTCCTTATGACTAAATAAGTGTTCCTGAGAGCAATGTTGAGACCCAGGCAACATGGGAACATGGTTCTGGTGTCTTTACAGGGCTCCCACAAGCAGCTGACAACCAAGAGGTTAGTCAGGAGCCAGTGAGTGACGGCACTGGGCACTCTGATGCTGGGCAGCAGCCTGTGTGTGGGCATTTGTGTTGGCTCCCAGAGCCGTGCACACACTGCCCTTTCAGGAACATCTTCCCAAGTCCCTCTTGAGAGCAGGTCCAGAATTCCCCTGAATGGTTTCTACTACTTACAAGAATTAAAAAAAAAACAAATACTTTGATTTTTTTTAAGTTCTTATTTTAATTTCTTATATAAGCCAGAACATTGAGTCCACTAGAAATTGATGCACTAAAGGACTCTTCCTAATGGTTTTGAACAATAATTTATTTGAATCATTTAAATCTTGTGAACGTGTTGACCACGACACATTAAGGTCCAGCAAGTAACTTAAAGAGTGAATAGGAGGTGGCTTGAAGCAGGTGGCAGAGAGTGAGCCTGGCCCTCTTGCTTCTCAGTGTCACTCCTAACGACAGCACAGCCCCACTTGGGCAGACTCTTCAGAGGTGTTGTTCATCTAAAGCAAACTTGACTTGTGAGTCCTCCTGGTGCAGTGGTGTTCTCCCTGCACCACTTAGCAGAGCCCCTCTCCCATCTCACTGCCCACAGCCAAGACTGAAAGAGATTGCTTCTTACCGACCATGACATGAAATCGAGTCCTCAGAGGTGGCATCTCTGAAGTGAAGACACTTCAGCTCTCCCTCGCCGATGACTCAGTCCTGGAAGTCTGCCGGCTTCCCCATTGCTCTTTCAACCACCTGTGGAGATGCTGTGCTTCTTATAGGACCTAATTTTAGAAAGAATAAGACAGAGGAGGAGGCAGGGCTTTCCTTATATCAAAACATTTGAGGCAAAGAATTGTATTAATAGCATTCTCACACTGCTTGTAGGTTGTTTTTCATGTCTTGACTTGTAGCTTTGGTATGAAGCTGCTAAGCAGCGTGAGTAGTCAGATCCTGTTGAGCATTAGGGCTGGAGAAGGTGTTCAGTGGGTAAGAGCACATGGTGTTCTCGCAGAGGACCCGAGTTCAGCTCCAGACAGCACATCGCGAAGCTCACAAACCACCTGAGACTCCAGCTCCATAGGTCTCCAACATCTCAGGCCTCTATGGCACCTATACATTCATAATCTCTCCCTCTCTCTCTCTCTCTCTCTCTCTCTCTCTCTCTCTCTCTCTCTCTCTCTCTCTCTCTCACGCCCACACACACACCCCTGCGCACGCGCACACACAAAATAAATCTTAACACACATCAGGACTGGGGATGTAGCCCTGCTTTAGAGTGTTGGGCTAGGCAAGTGGGGCAGGGGGTGGAATGACCCAGGATTTGATGCCTGGTGCCAAAGAGGATAAAGAAAAAAAAACTTTTTTTTTTTTAACTAAACATTGATTTGCCTTGCCTTGTAATTCCTGTTTTTATGTCGGGTCCTTACTCCTGCTTCTGTTTATCTTGGGTATTATGAATATTAACTCGTGAATAGCATACTGAATATTTACCCACCAGCACAGCTAAACCTCTGACATGTACCAGGCCTGCCCCCACATCTTGAGGTGGCTGCCGGGGCACCGTGCAGCCAATGCACCGACGTGGTGTTCAGTGTCTGTGTGCCTGTTCTCTGTCCCTGCAGGCAAGGCAGTTTTCCCGGCATGACCCAGAGTGGACTCATGGCCTCCAGCTCTCCCTACAGCCAGTCCATGAACAACAGCTCCGGCCTGATGAACACACAGGCACAGCCCTACAGCATGACACCCACACTGGTGAACAGCTCCACAGGTAACCAGCGCCCCCACTTTTTGAGAGTCATCCTGTCTTCCTCTCCTCCTCTGAGGTTGCATGGTGAATGTGCCCAGTGGCTCGAAAAGTCGGATGCCCCAATTCAAGTGGGGAGTAAACTCTTTCTGTTTTAGAGCACTTGCTTAGTCCGAGACTGAGGTGACGGTATCCTTGCTGTCTCTTCCTTGTTTGTACAGCGCATCCCCATGCTTCAGGTGCCTTTGGTGTGAACTATATACATCCATGCTGTCTTTATCCTTGAGGGCTTTGGGGAGGATTGAGGGGTCCCAGAGCAAGAACTGTCACTTGGCAGTGGTGAGGCAAGCATAGGGCTGCCAAGGATGGATTTGTATAGCTGAGCAGATAAAGGCCTTCTCCCTTTCAGGACAACACCTTTCCTGAGTGCTTCCTGCAAGTTGGTTCTAGAGAAAGCCGGCCAGGCTGTGGTTAATTCTCTCAGCCCCCTTCAAAATCTTCTTACAAAGTCAGGCCTGCTCAGTCCATTACCAGTTCCTGTCCAATTGTGAGCATTGGCTACGGCCCTCGAGCCGCTTCTGAACCCCAGAAGTCATCAGAAGTGGGAATCTGGCATTCCACTGAGTGACAGCCCCCTTCGGTAGGCTTGATGTGAGGAAGAAGAGTCCTCCAGAGCTTTGGGACATGTGGGGAACACATTGCGGGCCCCAGATCCCTGTGGCCATCATTTTCTGTTTACAGCTTTGGTCCATGTTCTCTGTGCCTGTGTATCCTGGAGAGGCCCGCACTCTACTCAGGAGCTCTCCATCAGAGGGAACATTCCAGAGGGACCAGGCACATTCCCCACATGAGCAGCAGGGCCACTCATTTGTGGGGCCCACTTAACTAGCCTTCCTGATCAGTCAGTCCTCTGTAAGTTCAGAAAAACAGACTAAAGTGTGGCTCAAAACTGGGATTTCAGTACCTGAAGAATGTCTTCCCAGTGCTACGCAGACAGTGGGTGGGTGGTGGGGAAATGAAGGCTGCAGATCCAGCAGCCTGCCAGCTGGGAGCCACCTCCTCCCTGCAATGCCACCAGGCCTTAGAGGGTTTGGGTTGGGATGGCCTATGTTCAGTCTAGCTTCCTGAGATAAAATTACTTCTGAAACCAGAATAAATTTCTATCTACTGTTAGTGATACTCATTTTTCCCTTTTCCTTTAAACCCCAGAGCCCCCAAATACTAATAACAAACAGATGGCACATAGCCCTGACTAAGAAGATATATGTATTCTTAAGAAAGAACCAGTTTTATGGGGATTCACAGAAAGGGTTTCATTTTATTATTCAGATAATTCAGCGATTCATTGCTTCATGCAGAGGAAATCTGTTTCGTGAAAAGCCATTTATCCTTACAGCTTTCTGTGTAGCATTGTAGTATATTTTTCATGGCATTGTGTATTTCAAAATATTGAATTTTTAATAATTTAAACATTTATCAAATTCTGTTCTACATTTTATGTGATTTTATTTCCACATTACCAAATTGGATGCTGCCTGATAGACTGTACTCCCTCAGCATATCTGAGGAGTGTTGACCAGTAGCATTTCTTGTGTCTTTTGGCATGTCTGTGTGAGCCTGCTGGGAGTGCGTTAATCCCAGAGAAACAGGGTATCAACAATGATGCTCCCCTGGAGCTGGGTGCTACCCTACACAGTGGGAGTGGCTCATTGTGACATCCATGCTTAAAGCAGCAAGGCATTCCTCCATCAGGGTCCCCTGCAAAAGAAGTACGGTGACAGAGATGTGAGCAGGGCCACCAGTGGGATTTTCCAAGGTTGCGTTAGCCATCTCTATGCAACCCAGCATTTCTTTCACTGAGCTAAACAGTAGTGTTGCAGAAGGTGTACAGTATGCTTGCACACGTAGTAACATTGTCACAGGCTCTGGTGAGCAAGTAATTACGTAAACAGAATCCGTGTGAGTATAAATGTGGCAGTTCTTTCTTCCCTGAAGGTATCATTCCATGTCGGTCAGGAAGCAGTGGGCTGGGTTCAGGGGATGTTGGTGTCTCTTCACATTTGGGACTGAAATGTGTTTTTAGCAAATTGGATTAAGAAACTAGAACCACTTAATACTGTGAGTAAAAGTACAAGTTGTAGGAAAACTTAAGCACAGCCTTCTGCCAGGCCTGCCTGTCCCGTGAGCCGGGCCATTGCCTTGTGTGACGTGTGCATCGCTCCTTACTGTGTGCTTGTCTGCTCATGAGGCATCCACATTACCATGGCAACAAAACCCACCACCGAGAGCTCTGCGTTTGCCTCTCTGGGAGCCGCTGTGTAGAGGGCAGGCATTTCCACTCTGCCATCCTGTAGTACAGGGAGCAACCATCCCGTGCCACAGCGAGACCTCCTCACAGGGAGCCACGGCCAGATTCTAACTCAAAAGTGAAGCGTGCCCCCCGCCCCAGCTTCCCCACTAGACACTGAGCACCCACCCTGGCAGCCCTTTATCGCAAAAGGAAGGCAGTTACACTACCTCAGAGCTACCCAAAGGCTGCCTATGCAGGGCACCTGGAGTGCCTGCTACAGCTATAGCGCCTTTCTGAATTCTCAGGGTGTGCCCAAGGGGCTATGTTATTAATAAGCTCCTCAGGTGATTTTCACACACACAGGTGTGACAGCCACAGGTAAGGGAGTTTTTTGCTCAGTGATCACTTCATCAGTCACCCTCCACCTTCAAGAAAAAAAGAAGGCAGGCAAGCCCGAGACCAGGAAGGGAGCGAGCTGTGGGACATGATACATTATGACAGCCGGGCTTCTTAAGCAGAAAGACACACATGCTGAGGTCATACCAAAGTACGTCAGTGTGCCGTGCTTCCTGCTGCTCATCCTGGCTGCAGGAGAGGCTTACCTCCCTCCTGTGGTAGGCCAGCTCAGAGTCTGACACCCCACTACCACCACCACCACCCCCCGGACACATTATGGAGTTGTGCCCTCCTCGTGCTCACCTGCACTCCCACAGGAGGCTGTGGTGAGGAAGGGTCTGCTTGTCAGTGGTGTGTTAGGGAGAATGTGTCCCTGAGGATCCTCTGTAGCTCTTATGTGTGCCGTGTTAACCACGTAGTGTGTATTCTGTCTGCCACAATCCCAGTCTTCAGGCAGGTGATACTTGAGATGCAGGGGCAGGAGGATCACAGTGAGTTTGAGGCTGGCCTGGACAATACTGCTTGCTCTAAGACAGCGTAGGCTATGGAGCGGGAGGGACAGAAAGACAAGGAGAGAGAGAGAGGGAGGGAGAGAACTTATTTCATAAAATATCGACGGCCAGTTCAGGAGCAGTGTAGGCCCTTGTGTGCTTCAGAATGACAAAATATCTCTAGAATATGGGGTATTACCATGAAAGGTAAAGAGCATTGTGAATTTCACTGCCTTCTGGGAATTGTTGCAGCTTTCTAAAAAAAAAAAAAAAAAAAAAAAAAAAAACCGAGAGAGAAGTTGGGAGTGAGCAGGTTGGCTTCACTCAAGTCCTGTGTTCTTGGGCATGCACCTTAGGACCTTGACCCCTGGTGGCTCTAAGAAGTCATTTTAGGGGCTGGAGAGATGGCTCAGAGGTTAAGAGCACTGACTGCTCCTCCAGAGGTCCTGAGTTCAATTCCCAGCAACAACAACATGGTGGCTCACAACCACCTATAAGGTGATCTGATGCCCTCTTCTGGCCTGCAGGTGTACATGCAGGCAAAACACTATATATAATAAATAAATAAATCTTTAAAAAAAAAAAAAAGAAGTCATTTTAGCTCTTAAGTTCTAGTGGTGGAGGCGGAGCCTGTGCTTACACTGTGCCTCGTTTTACACTACTTAGGCAGCCCTTGAAGCAACCTCAGATGCTGTCAAGGCAGATCCCTTGCTGTCTTGGCCATGCCCGTCTGAACTTCACAGCCTAGATCTCTGGGAATCAGAGAAACAGCAACCCCTTGCTGGAAAGCATCCGGGCAGTGGTGTGGTCTCTTTCCCAAGCACAGAGGAAAACATCATGCCCCTAAGAGACCACTGCCCTATAGAGATGGCAGACACATGGCTCTGTGCATGATTCCGTGAAATTATGGTTAAGTTAAAACTAAGCATTTCAATAAAAAAGAGAGAAGCCACAGTAGGAAAGACAGTGGACTCGTGTAGTAAAGAACGTACGTTGGACTTGATGTCCCTCCATTCCTGTCTCTTAGAATGGTAGGACAGTGCAGGTATATTTGCATATCCAGGATGTCCCATTTAAATATATAACAGAGAATGAAGAATCAGGACGTTTCAAATGTCATATATACTTATATTCATCTGAGTCTGATTATGAAATCAGCGTGAATTACCGCTCATTATTGTAGTACAGTTGGCTTAGTTCTTTCTGCTTAAACTTTTGTGTACATTAATGTAGGACATGCATTAAACATAGTGCTCTTCCTTCTGCCAAAATAGCACCCAGACATAACTCATAAATACTGGCAGAACAGCCCACTGTCACCTTTGGAGCAGCAGGGTTTAGCAGAAGCCACGGGTTGTGGCCTTCTAAATTGTGCTGGCTGCCATTGCTCCAAGCAACCCTGCAGAAGAGCAAGGACACGCAGACATCATACACAGGTCCCTTTGTGCCCTGTGGTACTTTTCTCTCCTAAGTGTACATGCTCACTAAGTCCTCTCTCGTTGGGCCCTGGAGAGAAGCTGCAGGAAAACAGCCATCACTCTGAGAGAGGTGGTCGGTCCTCTGCTGTAATACCACTCAGCTGCCTTTTTTTTTTTTTTTTTTAGGTTTCACACATTCACAGAAATAACACATTTTTAGCTGATCCCAATAGATTTTTCTCTGCAGCTGCATCACTTGAAAAAGCTTTTTGTTCCAGTTCTTAAAATCTAAGTATTGAAAGTAATTTGAAAAATAAAAAAGGAAAACCATCTCAATTATGGTTTGTGTGTGTTGCGATGCCTTTAAGGACTGACTGAGCTGCAAATGGGCTTTGCAAACCCAGCTAGTGTGCCTGTGGAAACACGGAGTTTCAGAGCACAGTATTAAGTGTGCCGATGTAAACTCCAGGGCACGTGGCGGAGTAGGCTTTTTTGGCAGGACCTATGGTCTCAACCTGCAGTGATGCTAACGATATTAACAAATTAGCACCATGGAGCTTGCCAGCTAAGTCACCAGAGCCTGTTCATTCTCTCACTGCTGTAATTAAAACTAATTATTTTCTAAAACATAGTACTACATGAATATGTGCAGTAATCGTTTTGTAGCAGGTGATCTGCGGGGCCTTTTCAAAGCTGGTTTGCTTTCCTCTTCTCTAGTCCACTGTGCTCCCCGCGTCCTGCCCGGCTGAGCCCACGGTGGCCATTGCAGCATCTCAGGCAGGTCCTGTTTATAAAACCTCAGGGTTCTGTCATCTTGACACGGAGTGACTGCAGATTGCTGCCTCCGTTTCCCCATGTTCTTTACGCATCTGTTTGGTACCTCGCTTGCAGCTCCTCTAGCTCAGCGATGTCCAGGTGGCTCTACGGTGGCTTCTGTGGAACTTCAGCTCTGTTCCCCAGGCAAATACACTGATTGTCCTCAGTGCTCTGATTTTTCCCGAAAAAGAAATCCAACGTTCGCCTGTGTATGTCTGTTAATGTCTACAATGAGTATGTATGAGTCGGTTGTTCTCTGAACTTCTAACCAGGCCTAGATGGAGCAGGCTGCATCTCTCAACTGATGAAAGGAAGTAAGCAGCTGTAGGCATTTCACCTGCTGTGGAGGATTGATGACTGGGGGACAGCAGCCCACTGCAGGGTCCTGGGCACCTTCCCTGAGTCTTCTGTATGACTCTCCTTTGTTGTACACTAGACTGTGTGAAGTAGGCAAGATTTTGCAAACAGGGACTCAGCTGAGGAAATAGAAGGCCAAGTCCTCTAGAGCCCAGGTGACAGATCACATGGCAGTTGTGTTCAGGGCCCTACAAGCAGTTTGTACAACTGCCTGATTCCAACTGTTGCCTGAGGTCTTAAGCTGTAAAAAAGAAAAAAAATATTGTAAGTTGACCCAGTGTTTAGGGGTCGTAAGCATACAGAGTTGCCCCCTCCCCATTTCAAAAAGCATTTCAGACATCAGTGTGCTTCCGGATCATGTGACTTTCCTTCAAGGGAAGCTTGGGTGCCGAGTGCTTCGCTCAGCCACTCATGTGAGCAGGGGTGCCATGGTACCTCCCATGTGTAATCCTGACTTTCTCTTGTTTCCCATTAGCATCTATGGGTCTTGCAGATATGATGTCTCCCAGTGAATCCAAACTGTCCGTGCCTCTTAAAACAGATGGTAAAGAAGAAGGAGTGTCCCAGCCTGAGAGCAAGTCAAAGGTACTTCCTCCCTGTATGCCGTGGTCCTCCCTGTATGCCGTGATCCTCCCTGCGTGCCATGGTCACTGCCTGCATGCCATGGTCACTGCCTGCCTGCTGTAGTCCTCCCTGCATGTGTGGTCCTCCCTGCATGCCGTGGTCCTCCCTTAATGCTGTGGTCCTCCCTTAATGCTGTGGTCACTGCCTGTGTGCTATAGTCCTCCCTGCGTGCCGTGGTCACTGGCTGCATGCCATGGTCACTGCCTGTCTGCTGTAGTCCTCCCTGTATGCTGTGGTCCTCCCTGCGTGCCATGGTCACTGCCTGCATGTGTGGTCCTCCCTGCATGCCATGGTCCTCCCTTAATGCTGTGGTCACTGCCTGTGTGCTATAGTCCTCCCTGCGTGCCGTGCTCACTGGCTGCATGGTTGCCTTGCTGTCCTCTGCCTGGCGCTATAACACTCTCACATTTCTCCTCTGCACACACTTATGTGCCACATGGCTGCAGTCTTTTCTAGCCCACCCACCCCCGTGGTGTGGATATGAAAGTTACTACTTCCTATGACATTAAATCACAATGGGGGAGGGTTGGGAGGACAAAATCCTACCTAAGAGATGGCTGTGCAGGGAAGCAAAGGATTAGTGCCTGGTGTGGGCACTTGCAGTCATTTTCTCTGCCTTTAGTTTGGAGCTCCCTATTTTGGCAGTCTCAGCAACAGTATTCTTACTATTTTGCCTCCATGCCTTATTTCATGAATAAGGTGAATGGCTCGACTCTTTCTTTCCTTTTCTCTACTTTCTTGCATAGTGGGTAGCCCATGCTTAGCATGCCATGTACATTTAAGTTAAGCATGGTGGCCCTGTGGCCTTTCCAGCATCCCTCACAGTGATTACACACAGTGATTTTGTGTGTGTGTGTGTGTGTGTGTGTGTGTGTGTGTGTGTGTGTGTGTGTGTACAGGTCATCATATATGCATTAGTGATAAGCACACACAATTAGTCTGTTAAACTGGTTGTACTTTTGTTTTAAATAGTTTTCTATACCTTTCTCATTTTTTTTTTTTTTTTTTAATTCCTCTCCCATAGGATAGCTACAGCTCTCAGGGTATTTCTCAGCCTCCAACCCCAGGCAACCTGCCAGTCCCTTCCCCAATGTCCCCCAGCTCTGCCAGTATCTCTTCCTTTCACGGAGATGAGAGTGACAGCATCAGCAGCCCAGGCTGGCCCAAGACTCCATCGAGCCCTGTGAGTGAGAGCCTGCTTGTTTGTCTCTTGCTGTTGTGGGGGGAGGAGAGCAGTTAATTAATTATACTTTAAACTTGCTGGTTTGCTTTATATGACTCTTCGTTGTTGGCTTTTCTTTATTATAAATGATTGTATTAGTAACAAAGCAAATTTGTGTGTGTCATAGATCTTTCTGGAAATATCAACAGCTATTCTGAGATGAAGACCCACCTCCACATGGAGGTGCACTGATGTTTTGGGGACTCAGAGTCCTCCACCAGGAGTATGGGCGGCCTACCATGGAAGGTTGCTCTAAAACCAGCTGCTGCTGTTTACATGGAAACTAATAGCAGCCATGAGATAAACGACACATCTGGCTTCCAGTTTAACTGTGTCGTGGGCTGTTATGTCCAAAACATTATTCAAAAGCTGCTTACCTGAAATAAATGAATAAATATGCAACCGGGTATAGTGAGACATAACAGCAGCCCTATTTCATTTCCAAAGTGTATGTCTGAAATTGACAAAGTTATAGAAATGTTAAGTTCATGTGGATTTTTAGACTAAGAATGAGAACCTGCATCAGAGCCATTGAGAGAGAGGAGAGGCATATTGCACAAAAATGCTGGCAGTCTTGTGTGGTGTATAAATGGTACAACAGAGACATGTACATACCAGGAAATGCTCTTCTGACACCAAGTTGGGCCTTTATTTCTTCTAAAAAATTATTTTGTACCAATAAAAAATTAAGTGTTATAGTAACTTTACTCTATATTCATATAGGGAATCAAAAGATCTTTTAAAGAAAATTTAAAGCCCAATATGCAATTAGTTGCCAAGAAACTTAATTAACAAGCTGGTTTCTGTAAGACAATGTATTAAGAGCCTATCTCAGGAAGACTTGGAGGGAAACCCCCCTGGCTGTGCAGGATCTGGCAATTTAATCAAAACCCAAAAGAAGGCTGCTATTAATTACCCGTTCACTGGGTTTAACAGATAGAGCCTAGTGTGTTGAGGCGCTCGTGGCTGTAGCACATGTTCGGGAAACGCTGCTACAACCAGCATTTTCCTTTTCAGAACAAGGAGGGGTGCTGTGGGTGCACCCCTTCCCTGCAGATGCATTTCAGTCTTGAAATACCCACGATGAGCAGTGACCAGCTTCCAGCCCGCAGGGGAGGGAGCACAGGACCCCGCTGCTGTGTGTGCTCTTGTGCTCGGTGCTTTGAGTTTCAGGGCCACCAATGTGGTGTAGACTTTTTTCCAGTAACCCACACTGTTTGTTTCTCATTTCTTTTTTCTTTCTTTCTCCCTTCCTTCCTTTCTCTTTATAACAGGAAAAAGCGTATAAATTAGTAGTGCTAAGTGAAAGAAAAGAATTCAAATACATTTGCAGAAACATTTGCCTATTGGCTCAGTGCTAGAAAACAGTAATCTTTAAATTTTAAGATAATAATTGAGAATAATTTCTGAAAGTGAAGGCTGCTAATAGATTGTGAAACATGACATAGCACTCACTGTTGGTCCTGGAATTGCTGGTGATGGAGATGTAGCTGTGTTCTAATTTCCTCCTCACCCTGTCCTCATCCAGCAAGGCCTGTACAATTCTCATCAAAATTCTACTGCCTAGCTGGACAGTGGTACATGTCATAATCCCACACTAGTAATCGTGTTTGACTCTAGCCTGGACCCCAGCTCAAAAAAATAGAAATAAATAAAAATCAGTTTTATTTAAATGTAATAGAAAAGCAACCTCAAGTATTGACCCCATTTTCTGATAATTACACTTTAAATTTAGTGTTTTTCTTTATTCTTATTTTTTAAGTATTGCCACATGCATTCTCTCTTTATATACCCTAAATTGTTTTTTGTTTAAGAATTTACAAACAAACCTCTGGCTCTAGTGCTAAACAAGAACGGGCGAAGCTGAGTTTGCCCCGTGGAAAATGCCAATCTCCTGCCAAGTGCTTCGCTGTGTGTGCCTGTCCTCAGTGTCCTAGCTGTGCAGGAAGGGGACTGACAGGGAGCACAGCAAAGGGCCACATGCCACGGTTGCTGCAGATCACTGCAGAGATACGCAGTTCAGGAATACCTAACTGCCCCTTCCAAGATGCCATTTCAATCTGTGCTTCAGATTGCTCTTAATAGTGCCCCCAATCAATCTTCCCTAGCAGCAGGCATGAGCCAGGCAAAGTAACAAAGCTGCTGTGGTTACTTTGACAGCGTGCTATGGACCAACACTGCTTTGTTAGGAAACATTCTAAAATATAAACATTTGTCTATACACACACACATATACATAGAACCAAGCATATGGTAAAGACTGCTGAAATGTAAATCTGCCTCAGACATTTGAGGAAATGTGCATTTTAGCTTAATTAAACTATATGCAAGGAAAACATTTGTGGCACCATAAGAATATCTCGCTGTAATTTTCAACAGCGTCCGTTCTTTTCAAGACAGGGTTTCTTTTTTTCTTTCTTTTTTTTTTTTTTTCTTTTTTCTTTTTTCTTTTTTCTTTTTTCTTCCCCTTTCCCAATGGTTTCAGAACCTGGGATATAGTGTTCACAGCACAGCAGCAGTTCCAAGTGGCCCTCATACACCTGTAAAAGTCATTGGGACTTCCCGAAGGCCTTTCCCACTGTCATAGGCAGTGTCTCATAAAGACCGTCCTCAGATGGGGACTGGAGAGATGATTTAGTGATTAGAGCACTGACCACTCTAACAGAGGACCTAGGTTCAGTCCCCAACACCCAGTGGTGGCTCACACACGTAACTCCAGTTCCAGAGAATCTAGCACCCTCTTCTGGCCTCCATGGGTACTGCAAAATACACGTACTTACAAACTAAAAATAGATCTAAAAGAAAAATAAGAACTCCCTCAGAAGGTCCATCCAGCTAGTGCCTAGGAAAGAGGAGGAGATATGTTTAGTGGCGACAGTAAGCATGCAGGCTCTCTGGGGCCTCTGTGCTTCTCTGCTCTTATGATGCATGAGCAAGCCTTGGGCCACCACATTCTCATCACACCTTGCTGTGCATAGGATATTGTTTAATTCTTACCTGAGCACAGTTAGATTTTTCACACATTTTTTTGTATGCTCAAGCGTTCATAGAGCACGTCTGAGACCATTAGTGTGAAGGACACTGTGCGGAGTGTACGGAGGGTAGGTGGGAGAGCAGTTGTCGGTCCATGGCAGACCAGAACTTCACGCACTCTATACAAAGTGCGGCAGTGCTGAGGATAGAGTAAAGCCGAGCCCTGGCGTAGAGGAGCCAGCCTCCTGAGAGATGATCTCACAGTCATCACACACCTGAGCTGTGTGGAAACACTTTTGCATGCATGGCGGAGCCATAAGCGTGTTTTGGGAAGATATGAAGATTACCAAGAGTTGTTATCATTAAGCTGGAGAGATGGCTTAGCCACTGCATTTGCCAAGGCCTCAGTTTCTATTCCCAGTGGCCACATTGTATGGTTCATACCTGCCTAGCACTCCAGTTTCAGGTGATTCATAGATGTCCGTATGCACACATACGCGCACACACACACATGCACACTAACACTTACATACATTCACACACGTACATGCACACGCATGTGCACCTATGTGTGTGTATGGTAAAGTCTTAGCTAAAGTAATTTCTAAATGACTTGAAGTTGAAGTTCAGTGCTGAAGTTAACCCTTGAAGGTCACACCATTCTAAGCGTGTCACCTCCCCTACCCTGCCCTTGAGTGCTGGGGACTGACTTTAGACCCTCTGGTATACTGTCACTGAGTTCTGACACCCATCATTTTCCTAAGATGGGGCCAGGTCACCCAGGTCTATGTATTTTACATACACATTTTCTGCCTCAGGAGTCCTGATGCTGACGGATTAACATTATAGGCAGAATGGCCACAGAGGGGAAGCTGCCACTTTACTGGCGAGCCTGGAGTGTGGTTTCCAGAGCGGTAGCCAGCCACACTGGGGTCCTTCCCTCAGTCCATGGAGAAGCTCGGAAACTTACGGGGGGGGGTGGGGGGCTGGACATCGCATTGCCACGGCTTTAGCTGCCCAATGGCTAACAAACTCCAGCAGCTTGGAGGCACGCCTGTCTCCTGTCTGTGGTTTCTGCCCTCCCCACATTCTGCAGCAAGCCCCGCTGTCTGCTCAGCCGTGTGACTTAGATTTCCTAAGGACTCATATTAATCATTCCTATTTGAGAAGAACAGTAGGGGCTGGGGGACTCCGTGGCAGCAGACAGGAGACTCTAACCACAGACATCCACTCTCTGGGCTGCCAGCCTTCGTTTTTTTTTCAGAAGCACATGAGACCTCATCGGAATCTTGCCTTCTAGGGCTCACTGTTTCTGTCAAAGTGTCTGTTGTATCTAGTTGTTTTAGGTGTTAAAACTAAGAGTTTTGGGCCCTTTTAGCTAAAGTCAAAATACGTTACTTTAAGAAGACACGGTTTGTGCCTGAACTAGAAGCCATTGTTCATACTGTTGTGTGCGTGTATTTTCCTGTACGTGTCAGCTCACTGCTCTTCTCTTGCCCTTTCCCCTCGGCCCCATCCCTGCCCCTCATGCTTCCCCCCACATTCTTGTGACACCAGAAATCCAGCTCATCCTCCAGCACTGGGGAAAAGATCACGAAGGTGTACGAGCTGGGAAGTGAGCCAGAGAGGAAGCTGTGGGTCGACCGCTACCTGGCATTCATGGAAGAGAGGGGCTCCCCGGTGGCCAGTCTGCCCGCGGTGGGCAAGAAGCCCCTGGACCTGTTCCGACTCTATGTCTGCGTCAAAGAGATCGGAGGCCTGGCACAGGTGAGCCTGAGTGAGGACCGAGCGTTGTGGACAGGCCTTTGCACATACGACTCAGTTTGGGATGTTGCACTTGGTTTTGGATCGTTTCGCAGAGGAAAAGCTAAGCCTGTAGGAAGGTCACCTTCCTGGGACTGTGTGGTGGTCAGAGAAAGCTAAGATTCCTGACTCTGCCACCAGCTCGTGTGGCATCTGTTTCATTCTCTGGACTAAACAATTAGACTTTCCCCAGACAGCTCTAGAATTCTGTGGAATGTACTACAGATTCATGGTACATACTCCAGAACTGTTTTTAGAAGTGATTAAATTCGTTATGTGGATCAGATGACACTCACGTTCACCAGTTTCTAAATCCAGAGCAGCTTAAGAATTCAGGCTGAGTATAGAGAGGCTCGCCTGTTATTCCATACTTGGGTGGTAGAGACAGGAGGATCAGGAGTTCAAAGTCAGCCTCAGTTATATGAGACCCTGTCTCAAAAAAAACAGAAGGAGAAATTCATCTGTAAATGTAAAGCCATGCCTGTAGCTCCTGGGTAACTACAGAACTCCTACTGTAGTGGCCTACAGGGCAGGGACATTTGGTGGGCAGGGTACATACCCAGGTACAGAATTCAAGGCGATGATCGTTTTCTGTCAGTGCAGGTACCTGCCATTACTTGTTGACAGTCAGAGTGTCTCCTAAATCTTGTATCCTCAGCGCTCCTTTGTTCACTCCATTGTTTTTGGTAAGGGGTCTGGTTGAGTAGGTATGTGCTTCACCACACCCTGGCCGTTATCTGTGTGCCCACAAGGCATGGGCCACTAACCCCAAGAATTGGTAAAGGAACTAAACTCAATAAATGACAGGAATGTCACCACCCAGGCCTGCTGGTGGGTCGAGGAACCAGACCTGTCTGACGCAAACAGGAGCCTGGTTCCTGCTGTAACTGCGGATCGCCTGTGGCATTCCTAAGACTTACCATCCAGGTCCCTAGTTCAAGGCCGTGGAGCTGGCTGGTCCCCCAGAAGTCTAATAGGTAGTCAGAGTGAGATAACAAACACTTCACCAATGTCACCTGTCACCCTTAGTGTTGCTGAGGTCTCCATGTCTCAGCTCTGTGCTTCCAGGCTTGAAGGACAGAGCTTTGCTCGTGGCCTTCCCTTTAGGTGCCTGCACCCTGCAGGACTGAGGCCTAGGAGTAAGCTCTGCAGAATCCCACGTCACACGCACTGATGGCCGTACCTCCCCTCCCTCTCCCAGCATCTCTACCCCTCCCCCTCCACCCATCTCTCCAAGGTGGTGTGTGTGGCTCTGGCCTGGCTGCCTGATTCGCACCAATGTGTGTAAGTAGATGACACCTGCAAACAAGCAGCCAGTACCTACCCAGGGATGCTCGCCTTGCTGCTGCCACCCACCTGCTTCCCACCAGCAAGCACGTGAGCAGGCGCCACCCTGACAGCTCACAGCTCTCTGGTTGGTCAAGCAGCAAAATTGCCATCTCCAAAGCAGCCATGGCCTCCTGTTTATACCCTCTTCCATTAAGTGCTGAGAGAGGTGTTTCCCAGAGCAGTCAAACAGTGTGCTTACTGTGACTGTTTAGTACTAAGTAAATGGATGTCATGATACCTCTGCCAAAGTGTGGGTGCGGAAATTCATTATTTCATGACCACCGTGAGCTACTCAACACAGCACACATCAGAGGCACAAGCCTCCATCTTCTCCCCTGAGCTATTTGTGTGTCCTCATGTTTCATTCATGACTTGAACATGTCATAACCCATTCCAAGGTAGATACAAAAAAGTTGGAAAAAAAATGCCCCATATTTCTCTGTCTCTCTGTCCCACCTTACCCTTCCCGTCGCGCGCTCTCTCTCTCTCTCTCTGTGTCTCTGTCTCTCTCTGTGTCTCTGTCTCTGGTTCTCTCTCTCTCTCTCTGAAACACACACATGCTGTCATAGTTTGAGGCACCCCTTTCCCTTAGTGATTGGGTGGGGATGGGTGTGTGCTGCGGTGGTCCCCATTCATCGTAGGCTCAGAAGTCTGGAAGCTCTTACTCAAGTCTCTGGGAGACATAGCAGGCGGAAGACTCCAGCAAGCGATTCTGTGTAGCTGTCAGCAGGTTCTGTGATGTTTTTATAACTGTAAGTGCTGTCTGTATGCTGCTCAGTGCAAGTGATGAGCATTGTTACAAGAGACAAATGAAAAAAGTAAGCCAAGACCTTAAGTGCGTGTTTGTCTCCTGCCTTTAAATAAGCCACTTCACTGCAAACCAACCATCTGCCCATTTTTTGCTAGGTTAATAAAAACAAGAAGTGGCGTGAACTGGCAACCAACCTAAATGTTGGCACTTCGAGCAGCGCAGCCAGCTCCCTGAAAAAGCAGTATATTCAGTACCTGTTCGCCTTTGAGTGCAAAATTGAGCGTGGGGAGGAGCCCCCACCAGAAGTCTTCAGCACCGGGGATGCCAAGAAACAGCCCAAGCTCCAGCCACCATCTCCTGGTAAGTGATGGGTACCTGCAGGGTGGCCCAAGGACCTGGCTGAGCCAGAGCTCCAGAGCTGGGAGAGGAACAGACCTCCACAGTGGTGCTCCCTCCACACAGCCGTGCTCCCTCACATAGCCATGCTCCTTCTGCAGCTGTGCTCCCTCACACAGCAGTTCTTCCCCCACAGGAATGCTCCCTCCGCAGCCATGCTCCTTCCTCAGCCATGTTCCCTCACACAATAATGCTCCCTTAGTAGACCTGCTCCCTCACACAATAGTGCTCCCTGGGCAAACATGCTCCCTCACACAGCAGTTCTTCCCCCACAGTGATGCTCCCTCACACAGCAGTTCTCCCCACACATAGCCATGCTTCTTCCACAGTGGTGCTCCTTCCGCAACTGTGCTCACAGAAATTGAAATTCAGGGTGCTGCCCGTTGTGTCAGACTCTGAAGCACTCCTTGCCCGTCCTCATTTCGTCAGCATAGATTTAGAATCCTGAGCCATTTTTTGTACCCTTTTTTGTAATATAAGCATTCAAAAATGTTCATCTAGCTCTGGACAGAGTAAACATGCATGTGAACCCGTTCTGTCACTTTACAGTCCTGATGGTGCCACCTTCAGGCCTAGTGCCTGGCTTGGACCACCTTTTCCTTCTGAGCCACTCTAGTTTGTACTCAGGCGGGGGGTGGGGGGGTCTGGACTTAGGTTCTGCTATTTCCTGTCCAGCGAGTTCTTACCTAAAGGGAATCCTTGCTAGTGCCGTGGAAAAGGCCATCACATGTGACTGTGAGGGCCAGGCCTACAGCCACTCTTTCCTGCCCCTCCACCCACACTGTTGGATACGGCTCACTCTTTGCAGCTCTCCATCTGGCCTTGTCCCCCATTAGACTTCCAAGTGTGAAATTTCCAAATACTGTGAGCTGGTAAACCCAGAGACTTGCTTGGTCCTGAGTGGCAGCCTCACTCACGTGACTCCCACCATCCCTGCTTCCTCTGCTCACAGCTCATCACAAGATCACACTTCTGGCCAGTTACCTCCAGCACTTAGTGGCACTATTGCTGCTGCTGTACAGGGTACAGACTGGGCACACTGATTGGTCACATGGGCTGTTCTGAAGCTAACTAAAAGGCCATGTTTCTTGAGCATATACAGCGTGCCGGGCAGCTTCTGAGTGCTCACCATTTTGTCTTTGCATCAGCCCTGGGCACAGGTGCAGATTAAATGTCCCCGAGAGAATAAAGGCAGGCACACTCCTAAGAACCCAGCACTACCTTGTGAGGATGCAAGAGGCCTGTTTTGGGATGGTTGGCCATATGTTGTTTACAGAACCCACCCAATGCGTCAGCCTAGATGGCAATGCTTTGAAAGAGGCTCATGTTTACATCTAGAGGCCAGAGAAAGAATTGTGTTCACTTCTGATGATTCTCTGGCACTGTCAGCATCGCAGCGCCACAACTTTTGGCAGTCACGAGGTCTCAAATAAATGGCGCCAGCCACTCGCTGCCCTGACAATCCATCCTTAGGTGCATGTCTAGCTCTAAGGAGGAAAAGGCCTCCTCGGCAGCCCCGCCCTTAATGACCCTGAACTTCAGCACTCAGGGTGTACCTGAGCACTGGACAGTCTAATTCTAAAAACCACACATTGTTTCCTTCAGTTCACAGAGTGAAAGACGCTGCCTGTGAATGGCTCTGAAACTATTTTTCCAAAATAAAACCCCAGTGGGGTGCAAGGTCCAAGCCAGTCATGTCTGCAAAGATCTAAAGATGCATTTTATTTGTGAGGAAAGAACCTGTGTCCCTGAATGGCCTGCACTTGGTGTGAAGAATAGCTCTCCCAGCATGCCTCAGCCTCAGTACAGGAAGCCCTGCCGAGGTACAGAGCCTGTAGAAAGTGGAAGCCTGTTCTCTGAACAGCCAGCACTTTCCTTTCCCCAGTTTAAAACAGCTGCCTTTATGGCAACGTTGCCATCTCACCATACAGAGGAGCTCAGCCCGCACATGCACTTCTTAGTCCAGGTGGAGCCAGGTCCTGCTGTGATGCAGGGTTGGTAGAAGCAAAGCTTCCTGGTGTTGACTATGAAGTCAGTGTCCATCCCAGAGAACACCATGCAGCATGCTCTGGACCACACAGAAGCCGTCCAGGGGGCAGCAGCAGTATCCCTGGAGCCCATAGCCAGGTGTGTACACCAAGTCAGGTGTGTGCACCATAGCCAGGTGTGTGCACCGTAGCCAGGTGTGTGCACCGTAGCCAGGTGTGTGCACCGTAGCCAGGTGTGTGCACGGATCTCCATGCATATATGCCCTCCCTGGCTCCAAGACCTCTGTTGAGATTGGTGAAGAAAGTTTTTCAATTTTTTTTTTTGTTGGTTTCTTTTAACATATAACCTTAAAGCTAATTTTCAGTTAGACTTTTCTTATCAACACACCCAAGCAAACTAAGCCAAAAGACTTCTAATTGTTCTAGATTGTTCTTCCAGTCTTTGCTGAATCAAGTGTTTCTAAATCACGTGTCTCTGTTCTGAGAGGGATCCACATTTTGGGTTTCTGGCCAGTTTTGATTTGCTGTGACTTTATGAATCTAAAGTTGAGTTCAGCCTTAGAGGCCTCCCCGCCCTTCATGCCTGCTGCTACATCCTACATATAGACCCTCTGCAGGCAGATGCACCCCATCAACTGTGACAGGCCGTGCAGTCTGCGCCCCTCAGGTCCCAGTAGGATCCTGACACTGAACTTCCCCAAGTTGGTAGAGAAGTTTAGTCAACAGCAGGTGTCCCCAGCAGGCTTTGGAGAATGGAGCTGTGGAGTGGGACAGGCACAGACAAGGAAGCTCCATTCAGCTAGTAAGTTGGTAACCTAAAACCCATCCATCTTTGCTGGCAGGTGGCTGACTGCATTTCTATTATTAGCTGACAAGTGATGTCACAAAACCTGTCATGGTTCCAACTAGGGAATCCTTAGAGGAAGATAAATGGAAAAGGGGCTCTGGTATAAACAAAGGTGCCCTCTGGCTGACCTCTAGTCACTAGACCTGGGACACTTCAGCTGTTCGCCACACCCTGCCACCCACACCCCTCCCTCAGAACTAGGGCACCAGGTTCATGCTGTGTAAATTATCTTCCCAGCCAGGAGCCTGGCTGTTCCCGGCTGAATTGTGTGAATGTACTTAACCTTCAGTAACCTTTCCATTGTTTACTTTAGAGTATAGTTCATAGCTTCTGGCAAAGGGTAGGGATGTCCTAGAGAGCCAGCCAGCCTCCTCTGCTAATGGAGGCATGGGGGGGGGGGCGGTGTTCATTTTTTGCCCCCTGAAAGGAAAGGAAAAACACTGGCAAAAAGGAGAGTTTTTTTTTTTAATATTTTTATTATTATTAGCTATAAGCGTGGATACTTTGTAAATAAGAGTCATCGTAGAATCACAGCAGCCTGTGACCCATACTTCCGAGGAACCCGACTGCAGTCAGCCTGAGTCAGAAGCGATGAGTCCCCTCCACAGTCTGTGGAACTGACAGGGCTGGTAGATGATCTGTGACAAAGGGCTCCTTGCTTACTCCCTGCAGTTCGCCTTCTTGAGGCACATCCCAGAGTCACCCGTGTCTCTTAGTTAGCTTCTCTACCTCCATGAGTAAGTAGGGGGTCTGCTGTGTGCCCGAAGGCCCCGCTAAGCCTTCCTGAGCTCCACATGCACAGTGGGCAGCCCCAGCTTGACAAGCAATACTTGTGCATAGCGCCATTTCTAAGAACAAATTGTCAGGTCCAAGGAAACCTCCAGTTCCCCAAACTCTGAAAGGCAGCCCATATATCCAGAAATGAGCCCAAGCTAGACTCTAGGATTTCTGGCGGTTAGGTAAAGGCAGCCTTCCTCAGGAACTTATGAACCTTGTCCCCACCTGACAAGAGGAATCATTTCCCTTACCCCCCGCAGAAGGACAGATAGCTCCCTGTGGTTCCATACCAAGGCCCATGAGGGGCCTCCAGGCTCCCTCAGTAACACAAGTGCCTGTTCTACATTCCCCAGACTTCCCTCCTCCAGGTTCTGTGTTCTGTGTTCCCTTTACAGTGACGAGGCTTCCCCCACCCTGCTATTCTCCTAGTCTCTCTGTTCTCCCCTTCCTGCTATTCTGCCTTCTCCCAGATAGCCCTGGCCATGTCCAGTCTGCTGGCCATGGTCAGTCTGCTTTCTCTCTCTCTGCTCTGGACTCTTCCAGATGCCACTGGTTATGCGCTTGCGCTCTCTTTCACGTGCTGTCTCTGTCTCTGTCTCTCTCTCTCACTCTTATCTTCAATAAAACTTATCATCTCACGGAGAGGTCATGTGGGCAGTTTTCTTTCTGACCCCCCACACACATAAGTGATGCCCACCTTTCCCGTTTCTGATCTCTTCAGAAAGTGATGGGGTGGGGCCTGTTCACCTCCATTTACTCAGAAGCTCAGTAAGCACTGGGGTGAGGCTGGCACCCTCCACAGGAAAGCACGCGTCGTCCTCTGAGCTGGCAGTCTGGTGCTCATAGTTCCAGTGCAGGTGCCGTAGTGTGGGGGCTGTGTGGCTCTGTCAGTGCGCTGCTCTGCGTTCACCTGCTGAAAAGAGTCCAGATGCACCGGACACAGACCAGCCAGTATGTTCCTGTCTCCTCAGTACAAGGAACCAACATCTGTCTGTTGGCATCTAACATGCTGAAGACTGGCAGATGATGAAGTAGGAATCTTGAAATAGTTTGGCTCTCCTATTAAGCAAGCTTAATCAGTCCCACTTGAGCTCTGAGGGGGGCTCACCTCTTAGCGCTTTATTCTGAAGTAATCATGCTTGAAGCAGAGAAGTCCAACAGCACCATGGGGGAACTGCAGGCCGCCATGATGTGCATTTCTCGAAACAAATCTGAGCCACAGCTTGAGATATTGTTTTTAATGATAGAACATAGATGTATGTTCCAAATAACATAAGGCACCTTGTTAACCTGTATAACTGCAGACACACACATACACACACACACACACACACCCCACTGCTGCAGGACTCGTGTTCCGCAGTGTGCATTACACACCATGGAACTCGTGACAAAGCTTCCGTCCCATTTCTTTATTTACATCTAGAGTCAACAACTCAACAACGCTGAGTTAAACAATTTTCTGCCTCAAGTCTTCTTCTTTTTTATACTCCTTTTCCCTGGGATAAACACCCCAGGAAGCAATTGCCCAGTGAAACATATAGCTATGCCTTATGGCTCACGGATGAAGTATGTTCTTAATAATTTATTCCAAAAGTCCCTTTCTTGGGCGATGGGGTAGAACTTGGTGTGCAGATTTGCCTCCCATGTGTGAGGCCTTGTCGTCAATCTCTAGCGTATGCATGCTTGTACGTACTCAAACACTCTCTCCCACCTTCTCACTCTCCCCCTCCCTCTCTTACTCTGTCCCTTTCTTAATGAAACAGTGTATAAGTGACTGATTTTACTACATTACTGCTCTGATTCCAATATGTCTTACTTTTAATCCTTCCATATACCTGGCTACCAAAAATTAGCATACTCAATAACTCTAGCTTCCCCCCTTATTTTCCTTCAATCACTCTAGCTAACTCAGGATCCTTACAAGGCCCACAGACTCCACAGTCAACTGGCAGCAATTCAATGGCAGAGGTTCCAGGTGACCTGAAGCCACCGACTCCAGCCTCTACCCCTCACGGACAGATGACCCCCATGCAAAGTGGAAGGTATGTTCTGAGGACTCTTAAGATAAAAAGTCATTGTCTTTTTGTTTTGGAGCAAGCTTCAATAGAAAAAAAATTGTTCTCTCCTGCTTACTTTTTGAGTGTTTATTGCTTCTAGTTTTAGCATGTGATTTACTTTGGGTGGTTTTGCATCTACTGGTTTCAAGATAGGCTCATTTCCTGAGCTCAGTGTGTGTAGCTAGTCCCGCAGTGTCATTCAGCTTTCTTCGTTTGCGTCTCTCAGAAGCAGTACAGTCAGCGTTCACGACCCATTCTCAGACGTGAGTGATTCATCATCATCGTACCCAAAACGGAACTCCATGACTCCAAACGCCCCGTACCAGCAGGGCGTGAGCATGCCGGACATGATGGGCAGGATGCCCTACGAGCCCAACAAGGACCCTTTCAGTGGGATGAGAAAAGGTACATGTGGGATCTTCTGCATGGGCGTGTCCAGCTATAGCCTTAGGAAAACAGGGCTTTTCTGTGTCTTCTTCCCTTAACTAGAAATGGTGAAAACAGTAGAGCCTGTTTGGATGACTTGTAAGGATCAAGTCCACACACAAGCCAGTAGAAGAATGATGCACAGCTGTGGTCAGGACACACCCGTTGTCCAGCACTGTCAGCGCTGTGTTAGCATGAGCCATGCGTAGCACTGGGTACTAAACGGTGTACTCAGAATTCTTACATAGTGCTTCAAGGAATTAACAGACGTGGGGGAGGGGGGGATAAAACAAAGGCCATGACAGATGGAAGAAAGCAGGCGAGCAGGAAAACATGATTTTGTGTGAGTGCATTGGAAGAAGGCAGAGGTCCTGCGATTGCTGTGTCACAAGAAAGGGAGTAGGGATGTCGCTTCTCCACTGGGACCTACAGAGTAGGGAGGAGATCACCCTACAGGGGGTTGTTGGGCCTCTTTAAGGAAGAGACACACAGACTGAAGGCATCAGGGGCAGGGACCTTCAACTGACAGACACATTCATGAGTTTGAGCTTTTCACCAGCTGAAAGTGTTATTTGAGGAATGGCTTGATGCAACTTTTTAAGTAAGGTCATGAGTAACTGGTGGTCCCCGAGCATGCTTTGAAAGATATAAGATTCAGAGAGAGAGAGAGAGAGTGTGTGTGTGTGTGTGTGTGTTTGTGTGTGTGTATAGAGATGTCTTAGCAGTTAAGAGCACTGGCTGCTCTTCCGGAGGAACCAGGTTCAGTTCTCACTACCCACATGGCAGCTCACAACTGTCTATAATCCAGCTCCAAGTGATCTGACACCCTCACACAGACAGACATGCAGGCAAAACACCAATGCACATAAAGCAAAAAGTAAATCATTTAAAAAGAAGAGGAGGAGGAGGAGAGGATCCATAGAGCTGTGCTGACAGTTGAACCAGAAATGCCAGGAAGCCCCAGGGCTGGGTCTTTAACCCTGGCCAGCCCCAGGGAGTGTATGCAGAGGCGCTGCACACCAGCAGCAGGGAGGAACCTGGCAGATTGCCTTTTGGCATTTACCCAAGTATAGTTCCGTCCTGTCAAATTGTCGTCATTGGAGTATTTTTTTTACATACAGAAAAGATTGTAAAGTCGGTTTTGTGGTGGTAGTTACTCTGGGATCCCTTTAAAACTGGTAGCTGTGTCATTCTTAGATGTTGGGATTCATTTTTTTTTTCTTTTCTTTTTGAGCCAGGGTCTCATTGTGTAGCCCTGGCTGACCTGAAACTCCTTGTAGACTGGGTTGCCCTCAAACTCAGAGATCCACCTGCCTCTGCCTCCCCCGGTGCCTGGGTTAAAGGCATGCGCCACTGCAGCAGCTGAATTTTCTGATCCCCTGAGTGGGGAGGTGTAATAAAGCCCCAGCTTGGGTTTGATACACGTTGTGGACTCTGAAAACAGAAGGGAGGACTCCCAGGAGCCTTCACGCTGGACACAGGCTAGGAGACAAAGGAGATTTGCAATATTTCAAATGTATTTCAGGCAAGAGTTACGTAAAGCAAGTTTATCTGTAATTTTTCCTTTCAAGAGTATCAGAGCCACTTCCGAGTAAGGATTCCAGAACCTACGCTAAATCCAGTAGCCTTGAGATCCAAAAGCCTCGTGGGTGTTAGGAGTAGCTAGGTTGTCGTGGTGTGAGGAGTGGAGCCTCAGAATCACTTCCATGCCAGTTCTGTGTCCCGCTGTGCGGCAGCTATAGGAGTCCCTCCTTTCCTCACACCTACATCTCTACTCTAAGGATGAGTTGACAGGCTGCCAGTGGCTCCACGGGGAAGGTACTTCTGCACAGCCATGAATCTGGCTCTCCCGCTGCCACATAAACGCTGCTGGTGGTGGATGTACCCACAGCTCTAGTACATGGGGACCAAGACAGGAGGATTCCCAGAGTTTGCTGGACAGCCAGCCCAGCCAAGTTTGTGAGCCCCACATTCAATAAGAAAGGCCTCATCTCAAAATTAAAATGGAAGAGTAGAGGGAACTCCCGACACCACATGGCATCTGTGCGTGCACCCACAGCACAGAGTGAGTCCCAGCAGTTAGGGGAGAAGCAGAGAGCTGTGGAGCGATAGTAGGTAGAGAGATAACGTGTCTTCATCAACCATAGGTAAACTGAGTCAAACAAGTCTAGATAAACAGTGCAGTCCTTGGGTATTAAAGCTCACCAGCTGCCTCATAGCATTGGGATATTTGTTACTGAAATAAAGCAGACACACAGTCCACAGAAAACATTTCCTTACAGCTCTACTTTGTTGTAAACATAATTGTTCATCCTTCATTTTGTTTTTATTCTGTGAACTTAGACCAATGTCTGCAGACAGCATTGTTGCTGCAGCAACACTAACAGCCAGTGCTGGTGCCTCTGCCGCTGGCCTGTGACTCGGGGGTACAGTGAGTCAGTCTAGTCTGACGTCCCTTACAGTGGAGCTAGCCTTTCCTGCTCACCACCTGCCTCCATCCTGTTGTCTCTGAAGCTCTGGTTATGGTACCCAGTGTCTGAGTATCTGTTACAGTCTGTGACTATCCATGTACATAGCAGTGTGGCAGCACCGGATGAGCTGCTTCCTCCCATTTTGCTCCTACAAAACAATGGAGCAGTGACTGTTGAAATAAACTGCTTCCGTGATTGTGACAGTATTTCCATGAGATGGATTCCTAGAAGGTTTATTGAGCCAAAGAATAGGAATGAAGTGGCCTGGCCATCTTTCACTGTCTAGCAAACTGCCCGAAACCTCCCTGACTGCAGTCAGCAGAACTCCGTCGTGTCTCGTGGCTGTACTGTCTGGGGCCTCTGGGATGGCTGATGGTGGCATCTTTACTAGGGAGCCAGCTGGAGTCTGGGAGTTTTCTGCGTGGTTTCTAGGGTGCCCTTGGCATGGAGAGTGAGCTACAAGCCCCATTGCCAATGTCCTGAGCCTGCTGGTCAGCACTAGCCGTGTGGCCCAGCCCAGTGTCATTGTGGGAGAGGACAACACGGGCTGTGAATACAAGCAGTCACGCTTCTGTGTGTGCTGGGGTGGCTGCCCACAGCAGGTCTGGGCAGAGGTGGCAGCGGCTGAATGCACTGGCGAGGAGCATGCAGGTGTGTGGTCCCTGCCTGCTAAGCTGATTCTTACCAGCATCTTAGCATCTGCCAAACAGATTGTCACTTACATTTTTTAGAATTTTCAGTAAGGCCACACACCTGTCACATGTCGAGTGACCATTTAGCTTCCTTTTTCTGTCAACAGTTTTTTGTTTTTTGTTTTTTGTTTTTTTTTCTGATTTTGATTTACCCTCTTTTTCCTGTTGATTTTCAAAAAGAACTCTGTGTATTAAAGAATTAAACTGCTTAGCTTTAATTATGCCACTTGACTCTTCTCCATCTCTGTCTGTCCATCTACAAAATGGAAAGCAATCTCAGAAAGATTATCTAGCCATTGACACGCTCTCAGACCCAGAGAGGGTGGCTAGCTGTGGTGTTCCTGCATCACCTCAGCCCTCAGAAAACCTCAGCCAGCTTTCTGCCTTAGACGTAGCTGTCACAGAATGAAGACAAGTAGTAGCCATGCAGCAATTAAAAGTTAGAATGTCTAGCCATGTGCTCAGGGAGGCGGAGGCAGGAGGATTGCTGTGAGTTTGAGGCCATCCTGGTCTACAACACGAGTCCAGGACAGCCAAGGCTACACCACAGAGAAACCCTGTCTTTGGGGGGAGGGGTTAGAATGCTTGACGTCCTTGCAGGCCAGTATCTGGACTTAATACAGTTCACTTTGAGCTCTCCGCTGATGGCTCATTAGCATATGCAACCTTATTGATGGTCTGCCTTTTGATAGAAATGTGTCACAGTTCATCCCATCTTTAGCTGATCTTTTTTTTTTTCTTTTTTTTTTTTTTTTTTTTTTTTTTTTTTTTTTTTTTTTTTTTTACCTATTTGTACATTTGTATGTCTTTCTGTATGTATGTGCACATGAATGCAGGTGGCTCCCAAGACCAGAAGGGGCCTCAGATCCCCTGGAGCTAGTTACACACAGTAGTGAACACCAGCCTGTGTGGGTGCTGGGAACTGAACTCAGTGCTGTAAGCGTTCTTAGCCACTGACCCATCTCTCCAGCCTCTTGAGCTATCCTGAATGTTTGTTTATCTCAAGATTCTCTGCCTTTTCCATCTAGAGGTGGAAACGAATTTCAATACACATTTCATGTGTTGTTCACAGCCCCTCATGAGCTGGTATCACCTCATATGCAGGCAGTAGTTCGTAGCTTCTCTCTGAGCATCCACATTGCTCTGTGACAGGTGGCTACAGCCTACGCCTCTGACGGCAGAGGTGTAGACTTTCTGTGGGGTCAGCCGTGCAGCAGGCTAGGCTTGCGCCTTTGCTCTCAGTTCTACACAAAACCTAAGTGTTTACTAGGATGCAGCTTCTGCCTTCCAGGGCCCCTTCAGATCCAGTCAAGCTGTTGACAGCTTGTCCATTATGGTTATGGGGCCAAGGTGACCATCATATTGTTGGCTCTTCTGTGTCCACCCTTCCCATGAGGGCCAGCAGGAAAGTCTCAGCCCTAGGTCTAAAGGGTTGCCTGAATTCTCCCTCTGGGTGAATGGATGCACAGTCGGCTGTAACTACAGTCACTGCATCTGTGAATCCCACTTGTCATGTAACATATAACAACCTCAGAGCCACAGCCCAGACTGTTTCTGGGTCCTGCTAGGTCAGGATCAGAGGCTAATGCAAAGCAGGCAGCAGGGATGTAGGTGTCTTTGAAACCACTTCAGGATTCTTCACCCTTGGGCGGATTTCATATCCTTTCATTAGGACTGTGGTATGCCTTACACATGTTGGGACCACCAAAGTAACACGAAGGGATGTTTAGGCCCTTTGGCTTTTAGAAATACTTAATTCTGTGCTTTTTATTTCAAATATCACAGTGCCTGGAAGTAGTGAGCCCTTCATGACACAAGGACAGATGCCCAACAGCAGCATGCAGGACATGTACAACCAGAGTCCCTCAGGCGCCATGTCCAATCTGGGCATGGGGCAACGGCAGCAGTTTCCCTATGGAGCCAGTTACGACAGAAGGTGAGTGCTTCTTGATGACGAGGAGACAGTTTATAAGGAAATGCTTTTCTTGGATGCACACTGCTGAGCCATGGTGGCTGAGCGCCCCATGACAGCCCAGTGGCTACTTACAGAGGGTGGCCTCGGCTGGCCCATGAAGAACTTGGTCTCAGACAGTCCATGGCTGTTATTTCTAAGCAGGTGTCTGGTGGCATATGTCAGATTCAAGTGCCCTGACAGTGGCAAACCCCTCTTCCTAAGAACTCAGGAGCTACAACATGCTGTGCCAACCCCACCCCTCCACCCCCAGCACCAGCATCCCTCTAAGGCAGCTGTTGTTTCCACTGTGCCAGCTTCCTGGGCTCCCCCGCACCCCTTGGGGATATCTAGGATATTACACTTGGCTCTCAGGCTCTGAGTTCTGGACCAGGAGTGTATTTTGCTCTTAACAACCATCTCTGAGAAAGCTCACCATTCATATGCTTAAGAGCCTGTCCAAGGAAGCCATTTTGACATCCGCATGGCAGGTCAGGCCTCGAGATCACTCCTAAACTGATTGCACTTTGGCAGGAAGCCTCATCCTTCAGAGGTAAGAGATGGCTTCCTTTGTGAAGCGATCCCTCACCGCTGCCGCTGGCTGGCACCAAAAGCTACTTAGAGAGACACTTAGAGCAGGATTTCAGGGTAGTGCTTGTGTATAAAGAAAAAGCATGAAACATACATGAAAAGGAAGGCCATGTCCTCTGTGGCCGTGACGTGCTGGTGAAGGGCAGGACTGATCTGAGCCCCTTCCTCCATGATCCTGGTATGGTCGGTGCCTACCCAGCAGGCTGGCTGCACCTAGGCCCTCTCACCAGCACACCAGCTAGCGCCAAGGGAGGCACGATGAGAGGACCTGATGCCGAGGGATGTGTGTGAAAGGTCACACGTATGGCGTCTTCCCCGAGTCTTCTGGAGCCTGGCTCATTACAGTGCAGCGTCACCGGGAACCAGGGTGACAGTTCTCGGGGGTTTTCCTCATGCCCTGGCCACGTGTGATGCTGTCTCTGGTGTCCCCTGCTTTCAGTGAGCCATCACCGACACCTAGTGCATGAGTGAGGGTGAAGTGTAGCCATTGGGGATCCCTAGTGCACAGGACAAGGGTTCCTTTGGGTTCAGTTTTAGGATCTAGTAAGAGCTACTGATTTTCCCCCAGTGAGATTAGACAGTTGTACAAGGGCAGATGCTTGCAGAGACCCTCCAGGAAGCTAGCTCTCCTGTCTCTTGCAGAGTCTGCCTTTGCCTCATTCCCACCAACACATTTTACTGCATTATTGGTAATCTTCTGAAAAATGCTACCTGTCCGTCTTAAGTTTTTCCTTGTCAATTATAGTTCTTTTCTCTAAACTTCCTTCCAGAGTCTTCCCTGTCTATTTGTGTATGGTAATCTAATTTCCTTCTTATTTTCATTTCTTAATCACATTAATAATATATCACGTCCAGTTACTCTCCCCTCCTACAAGATTCGGTATTTATAACTTAAACCAGTTTATTGGTTTATTGACGAAGCTTCAGATCTTGTACCCTTGAAAATGTTAATTTTAAGGCATTTACAACTCTTAAATGTGAGAGCAGTTAAAAATAAACATTATGTTTCTGTGTGAGGATTTATAGGAGCTCATCTCAGTCACTGTTAATGTCGTTCTCTATACCCTTTAATCAGGAACTTGGAAGTTCTGACGTCCCCTCTGCTGGGCATTAGCATCTGGGGACTCAGTCCTGAAGTATAGCTTTAAAAACTGTGCCCTCGGTGAGGAAGGAGCGGCTGGAAGCATCGTCCAAGTTCTGAGACTTTTAGAAGTGCTGCTTCTGATCTTGGTTTCTTCCTGCTTCTCACTCCCATGACAACACTGTGTGGCATTTGCTGGTGTAGGCTTCAGGGGATGGGTGGGGCTTCCGCCTCAAAGTAAGAGGCCAAAGCCTGAACAAGCAGGGCTCTGCCTGTCCAACCGGTATCCCTCTGACACCAATTATCAACAGCCCAAACGGGGAGTTTGGCTCGGTTCCTGAGATGGGTTCTACCGTCCCTGCAAGGAGCTGGAATAGAGCTGTGGCCGCTGCTATTGAAAGTGGTGTGTGTGCATAGAAGGCAGAGACATTGTGTAGAGTTGCTAGAAATGGGCTGTCTGTGTGTGTGTGTCTGCCTCGAATCCCGTACAAACTAAGTTTTCTTTGACTACCTTGCTCTAGGCATGAAGCTTACGGGCAGCAGTACCCAGGCCAAGGTCCTCCCACAGGACAACCGCCGTATGGAGGACACCAGCCTGGCCTGTACCCACAGCAGCCGGTGAGTTGGCCAGTGGGTGTGGGTCCATTTCCCCTTTGTCTGCTGGAGGCTGAAACCCAAAGCTGTCTTTCCTGAGAAGATGGGGAGGGCTCACGGAAATCGTCATACGCTTCCTGAATGGTTAGAGTAGGCTTAACCAGAAAGCACGCCTGAGACTTTGAACTCAGAAAATAAAAACAGCTCTTGACATGTAGTCTTCTGGGATATATACAGTATGCTGGACACGTGTCTGTGGTCACCCCATCCCCCAGGCCCACGGGTTCCAGATCCATGAGCTGAGCCAACCACAGGTCAGAAGAAAAAGATATAGCGCATTTCCTTGGTCACTGTTTTCTAACCCAGTAAGGTACAGCTGTGTGTAGCATTCGCTGACACTGTATTGTGTGTCTGAGTGCTCCAGACATGCCAATCAACAAAGAGTGTGTGTAAATCGTACAGAAAGCTTGCGCCTTTTTCTCTCAGGGATTGGATGTCTGTGGATGTGGCCCACAGGGATCCTGGAAGCAATCTCTGTAGATACCAGAGACAACTGAATGGTGTTTAGTAAATCCACTGTAGAACAGAAATATGCTATACTTTTAAAAATGCAATAAAAGAAACGGACTGTTGTAGCCCAAGACAGAAAGCTGCCTCTTTTAAAGTAAGATGGTAACACCACATATTCTGTGGGCAGAACTTAGTTGCTGTATAGCCCACTGCTCCTTAAAGTCTACTCCATAATTTATTTTTCTTTAAAGTGATAAATTAATGGCGTATTTTGTTATATTTGTTCATGCTGACTCACAGCAACCTTCACAGCTGAGTCCTGCAAAACCTGACTTTGCAGATGTCACAGTGACAGTGACCCTAAGAGTGGAAGCCCTGGTGTGGCCTTTCATGTTAAGATCTAGCTGTTTTTGAACCACTTTGGGGGGGGTGTTAGTTTTAGTTTTTCAAGACAGGGTTTCTCTGTGTATCCTTGTCTGTCCTGGACTCATTTTGTAGACCAGGCTGGCCTCAAATCACAGAGACCATCTGCCTTTGGTGCTAGGATTAAAGACGTGCGCCACTGTGCCCCTCAGCATCTCTCCACTCCCCATCAGGAAGTCCCACCCACATGCTGGGCACTGGTAAAAGCATCTCCAGGGGTAGAGATGAGTGGAAGGAGTTATGTGGAGGGACCAGTAAGGGTTCCATGGAGTCCTGGGCCTGAAAAAGCAGAGTATCTGGGCAGGAGCCAGATATGGACAGCAGGTGTATGGTCCAGCCTGAGGAGGCGTGTCAATATCCCGTCATCTGTTGAGGCCTAGGGAGGCACAGGACCTCCCAGGACGGCCCCGGAATATCCAGTATGCGTCTATAAGGCAGAGCACCCTGGCTCCTGGGCTCATCTCAGCCCCATCTGTCCACATGTGCTCCTGTGGTCGTCACCCATGTGGTGCTGTCCCTGTGTTGCAGCCCAAGAAGAGGGCTCCTTGTTTTTCTCACAGAAAGTTTCTTACACATGAAGGCAAAAATAGGAACCCCCGAGAATGTGTGACACTGTTGAGCTAAAAGCCTAAATTGCTAATGTTTGTCAGAACATAGGAGCATCCCATATTCGTTTTGAAATGAACATTCTAGCCAGTAATAACTATTTTGCATAATTTGAGTGAGTATGATTTTACCTCTAAGAGTACATCAGTATGATTTGCCTTTATATGAATTTCAGAATTACAAACGCCATATGGACGGCATGTACGGGCCTCCAGCCAAGCGCCACGAGGGAGACATGTACAACATGCAGTATGGCAGCCAGCAGCAGGAGCTGTACAACCAGTATGGAAGCTCTTACTCTGGCCCAGACAGGAGGCCCATCCAGGGACAGTATCCCTACCCCTACAACAGAGAAAGGATGCAGGGCCCAGGCCAGATGCAGCCACATGGCATCCCACCTCAGATGATGGGCGGGCCCATGCAGTCTTCCTCCAGCGAGGGGCCTCAGCAGAATATGTGGGCAGCGCGCAATGATATGCCTTACCCCTACCAGAACAGGCAAGGCCCGGGTGTCCCTGCACAGGCACCCCCCTACCCAGGCATGAACCGCACAGAGGACATGATGGTTCCTGATCAGAGGATCAATCATGAAGCCCAGTGGTCTTCTCACGTCAGCCAGCGCCAGCCTTACATGTCACCTTCGGCCTCCATGCAGCCCATCACGCGCCCGCCTCAGTCATCCTACCAGACACCACCGTCACTGCCAAACCACATCTCCAGGGCGCCCAGCCCCGCCTCCTTCCCGCGCTCCCTGGAGAGTCGCATGTCCCCAAGCAAGTCTCCCTTCCTGCCCGCCATGAAGATGCAGAAGGTCATGCCCACAGTTCCCCCATCCCAAGTCACGGGGCCACCCCCTCAGCCACCTCCAATCAGAAGGGAGATTACCTTTCCTCCTGGCTCCGTAGAGGCATCACAGCCAGTCCTGAAGCAAAGGCGAAAGATTACCTCAAAAGATATTGGTAAGACTCTGAAAGGATTCTTTTTGCAGTCTAGACCTTTAATTTAGACATAATTACCATCCCTCTCAATTGGATGAGATTCTTAATAACGCAGATTACCGGGGCATTTACATATGGGAGCATTGACTAGAAGTGCTCGTCTGAATAAGAAGCAGGCCTAAGCAGAGCCTGGACCTAAATGACACTTCTAGGTGCAAGGGTTGCTTGTGCGGGAGACTAGAGCTCCAGGGGTGAGGCCCCAGACTCCTCAGTCATCACATGCTGTGTGCTGGCTTGAGATTTAACCGTAACCAAGCCACTTAATTACTGCAGTGGAGGCTTCAGAGATCCACTGTGAGGCTGAAGAAAAGGAAGGTAAGCCACTCTGATGGCAACATAAGATGAATGTCCTTGGGGAAAGGTAGAAGCCTGGCCACACTGTGTAGATGGATAGAAGGTTCTCGGCTGTGATGTATGGAGCTGACGTAATCCACACCACACTGGCAGGTACAGTTTACAGCTAAACTCAGCTGAATGCTAATGCCGCTCTGCTCTCGTCCTCTGTGAGGTGATGGGAATACTAATTAGCGGCCTGCGATGTTGGGAGTAAACACAGTTTTTTTTTTCTGCACTTATTTGAATTTCTCTTAACACAGAGGAGGAAATAATAGCTCTTGGTTGTGTTTTTTTGTTTTTTTCCCAAGATTTTGGAATCACTTGCCTTAAAATCATTTGCAGTGATTAGAAGAGTAAAGGTATTTAATTAATGATATTAAAGGTGTTTTCAATTGTTGGACATTTAGAAGGTAAATAGTAAGAAAAATAAGGTATCTAAATGGGAGCTATAGGGACATGCTGGAGATACTGACCCCAATTTTTTAAAGAAATTAAGTGAATTAGATATTTATGTCTGTATGCTTAGATAGATTATATGTCAACTTTTTTAAAAACACGTATTTGTTTTATGTCGTGTTTCCCCTGCATATATATCTGCACTATATGCATGCAGTGCCCAAGGAAGCCATAGCGGGTGTTAAAGCCTCAGGAAGTGGAGTTACAGATAGTTGTTAGCTGCCGTTTGGGAGCTGGGACCCGGACCCTGGTCCCCTCCAAGACCAGTGTGCTTAACTGCTGAGCCATCTCTCCAGCCCTGTGTGGGTTTGGTTTTGATTTGTTTTCCTATCAGTGTTTGCCTTCAACCTTTTGTTTTCAAAAATCTGATCCCTTGTGGGACAAAAGTCATGTTTTCCTCTTTAAAGAGCTTATAAATCCCAGTCACAGTAAAGATGCCATCCCCACACTGCACCCGTGTAGCTGTGGTGAATGGGCTAGATCAGGCTCCCAGGCCCCTCAGGACATGGGGGTCCCCCAATATACCCCGTCCTCAGCAAAGCTTTGTCATTGCTTTTCTCGTAGCAGGAGTGGGAGGAGCAATAGAAAGAAAGCACAGGTTCTCAGTCTCTCGGTTCTGGGCGCAGCCACATCCTGAAAAGCAACCAGCAAAGTGCCTGTGCGTCCACACTCAGCAAGGCATAGAAGCAGGAGAAAACAGGACTGGGAAACCCAGGCCTTTGTCTGAGGTTACACTGTTTCTGCTGTTTCTACAAACTTTCCTGCCTTCTCAAGATGCCAGCTTGAGGTCCTTTTGAGTGGAGAAAGGGGAAAAGGCCTGCTGTGCTGATGTTGGCTCGATCACACAGACCTGGTGCTCCCTTACACACACTCACCAAGTGCTGGAGGGAGCACCCAAGACAGCAAGATCATGTTTGCTGGCTGGGCTAGAGGCACGGGGGTGTTTTATCACCAAAGCAAAAAGGACCTGACAGAACAAAGCGCCCTGTAGAGTTGCCGTCTCCAGCTATAGTCACGTGATCACACATAGCTAACTCTGCGAGCATTTGTTTAAACATGTGTCAACGTTCTACCCTGTTCTCCTTTTTAGTCACTCCTGAGGCATGGCGTGTTATGATGTCCCTTAAGTCGGGGCTGTTGGCTGAGAGCACGTGGGCTCTGGACACCATCAACATCCTCCTCTATGATGACAGCACTGTCGCCACCTTTAATCTGTCCCAGGTGAGGCGGCCACAGTGCAGCTGGTAACCAGTTAGAATGTCACAAACTTAGGTCGTACATAGTGCTTGCGCTGGTGGTGCACAGTGACCACCCAAGCCTCAGAATGCTGTAGTTAGTGCAGAGCAACGGTAAGCACTATATGGTTGGCTGAGTACTCAGCCAAGGATGATGATTCATTTCCATCTTCACGGGGGCATGGGGGGGAGGGCAGGGGACCCGGGGGTGTATATGAGAGAGATTGGGGGGAGGGCGGGAGGTGGCAAAAAGAAATTGTATCTTGGAGTGAACAGGCTGGAAGAAGTACTTAAAGCATAACGTGAAGTTGTAAGTGATGTCCATTGCAGGGTCTCATGTAACCCGGCCTGGCCTTGACCCTGCTATGTACTCTTGAACTACCGACTGCTGCCTCCGTGTGCCAGAGTGGCAACCGTGAGCCACCATAGCTGTGCTGCATCTTTTTTTCTCAGCAGAAGATAGGTAGCATATGTAAGAGAATGGAGCTCATTGGCCCCTGTGTCCCCACCATCTCTCTGAAATGATTGGGGACTTCTGGCCTTGCCTGCCCTGCAGCTCCACCCTCCCATTCCTGCCCTTTTTTCCTGGCTGTTGAAATCATCCTCATTTGAAACCCTCCAGTTCAGAGCTGGCTTTAGAGTAACCTCCAGCAGTATGGCTGACAGCAGGAAGTCTGAGAAAAATGCCAGAGTCATGGCGGCTGCAGGCTTTCGACGTGTTTAGGATAAAATGAGAGAGGCTTGTTCTTCCTGTGGGGGTGTCCATAGCTTAGCCACCTGAAGACACCAGGCTACCCAGTTCCCTTCCTGCTGTTGAAATGAGAGCAGGACTTCCCACCACCCCATCTTTCTCTGTGCCTTCAGCGTAGCCCCAGAGGCAGGTCTCAGCTGGTGGAATACATTAATGTTGCAAACACCGCATGATCTGGTGGAGGTGTTCTGTGTTTAAGATAAGCTTAAAATTAACGTGTCCAGCCTTTTCCAGAACCTTCATCCTCATAACATGTGAGCTCAGGCTGGTGGTCACACTCGTATACCCAGAAGTGTTTAGTTAGCCTGTCCTTTTTCCCAGGGAAAAGATAAATCTGCAAAAGGGAAAGAGCCAGCCACATGTACCTTCAGGGTCACGGTGCGACTGCTTAGCACAGCTTACATCCCGTCACCTCCGGGCAGAGTCCCAAGCCCCTTCCTGGGAACAGTGTAGCCGTGAAAGTGTGGCTAGTTTCTGTAGCATCTGTCATACACGATCCTCGCTGCTTGTCCTCACAGCCTGAGTGTGGCAGGCTGCGTGCTGCGTGAGCCGGGCAGGCTGAGGTGCTCGGGGTTTACAGGCAGTGACTGCTGGAGGCTCTTGTCTTTCATTTAGCATTGCGAATAACTGAAATGTAAAATTGCATTTTATGAAGCAGTCTCGTTCATTTATCAGGGACTAAATTGATTTGTTTATAATTTTCAGCCTTTATGAGCTACTACATTGCTGAAATTATCTCCTCCGAAAGATATAGAGAGAACGTAAATTAGGGCAACCTATGGCACCTGAGACAAAAAATAACCATAAAATTCCTAAGAATAATAACCATAAAAACCCCAGCAGGCGACTCCCAGATAAATAGGAGAAGAGCAAATAGATTCACTTTGGGCGCAAGAGTCTATAAAATCCTCATTCCTGCCCCTCAAGATGCACAGTCACTAAGCCATGCAAGCTGCAGAGGTAGTGGCGCTCCCCCCACGTGGGAGCTGTGGCCATGGAAAGCTGGTACCTGTGCTGGTGGTGTCGGTTGGCAGAGAACCTGAGACACTGTCGTGCATACTTACTGCATCATCAGGAAAGTGCCTCTCAGATGTGGGGTTCCCTCCAGGGTCTGGCCAGAAGGCCATTACAACAGAATGAGTCTTTCCCCAGAGCTGCCCCAGACTCGGGCTTTGCCCCTCCGTCAGAGCTGATGTCCTGACACTGTACCTGTCTCTTTCTCTCTTCTCTAGCTGTCTGGATTCCTGGAACTATTAGTAGAGTACTTTCGAAAATGCCTAATTGACATTTTTGGAATTCTTACGGAATATGAAGTGGGTGACCCCAGCCAAAAAGCACTTGATCAGCATGCAGGGAAGAAAGATGACAGCCAGTCAGGAGACGATTCTGGGAAAGAGGAAGATGATGCTGAGGGTCTTGAGGAGGAGGAGGAGGAAGAGGAGGAGGAAGAGAGTGACAAGATCGAGTCAGAGGGGAAGAGCAGAGCTGCCCCTGCTGCTCCAGATGCCCCTGTGGACCCCAAGGAGGCGCCAAAGCAGGCCAGTAAGTTTGACAAGCTGCCCATAAAGATTGTCAAAAAGAACAACCTGTTTGTGGTGGACCGGTCCGACAAGCTGGGCCGCGTGCAAGAGTTCAACAGCGGACTCCTGCACTGGCAGCTGGGGGGCGGGGACACTACTGAGCACATCCAGACTCACTTTGAGAGCAAGATGGAGATCCCTCCGCGCAGGCGTCCACCTCCGTCTCTGAGTTCCACGGGTAGGAAGAAAGAGCCAGAAGGCAAAGGCGATTCTGAAGAGCAACCGGAGAAAAGCATCATAGCCACCATCGATGATGTCTTGTCTGCCCGACCAGGGGCCCTGCCTGAAGACGCCAACCCAGGACCCCAAACTGACAGCGGCAAGTTTCCCTTTGGAATCCAGCAGGCCAAAAGCCACAGGAACATCAGGCTCCTGGAGGACGAGCCCAGGAGCCGAGACGAGACACCCCTGTGCACCATCGCGCACTGGCAGGACTCACTGGCCAAGCGCTGTATCTGTGTGTCAAACATCGTGCGGAGCTTGTCTTTCGTGCCTGGCAACGACGCAGAGATGTCCAAACACCCAGGCTTGGTGCTGATCCTGGGAAAGCTGATTTTGCTGCACCACGAGCATCCAGAGAGAAAACGAGCGCCACAAACCTATGAGAAGGAGGAGGATGAGGACAAGGGGGTGGCCTGCAGCAAAGATGAGTGGTGGTGGGACTGCCTTGAGGTCTTGCGGGATAACACACTGGTCACGTTGGCCAACATTTCCGGGCAGCTAGACTTGTCTGCGTATACAGAGAGCATCTGCTTGCCGATCCTGGACGGCTTACTACACTGGATGGTGTGCCCGTCTGCGGAGGCACAGGACCCCTTTCCCACCGTGGGGCCCAATTCAGTCCTGTCGCCACAGAGGCTTGTGCTGGAGACCCTCTGTAAACTCAGTATCCAGGACAACAACGTGGACCTGATCTTGGCCACACCTCCATTTAGTCGTCAGGAGAAATTTTATGCTACATTAGTTAGGTACGTTGGGGATCGCAAAAACCCAGTCTGTCGTGAAATGTCCATGGCGCTTTTATCGAACCTTGCCCAGGGGGACACACTGGCGGCAAGGGCAATAGCTGTGCAGAAAGGGAGCATTGGAAACTTGATAAGCTTCCTGGAGGACGGGGTCACGATGGCGCAGTACCAGCACAGCCAGCACAGCCTCATGCACGTCCAGCCTCCGCCTCTGGAACCCCCTAGTGTAGACATGATGTGCAGGGCGGCCAAGGCTTTGCTGGCCATGGCTAGAGTGGACGAGAACCGCTCGGAATTCCTTTTGCACGAGGGCCGGCTGCTGGATATCTCGATATCAGCTGTCCTGAACTCTGTGGTTGCATCTGTCATCTGTGATGTACTGTTTCAGATTGGGCAGTTATGACACACGTGAGAAGGCACGCATGCGTGGGTGAAGATAGAGGGTCACATATAACTGGCTGTTTTCTGTTTATCCAGCGTAGGAAGAAGGAAAAGAAAAATCTCTGCTCCTCTGCCCCATTCACTATTTACCAATTGGGAATTAAAGAAATCATTAATTTGAACAGTTATAAAATTAATATTTGCTGTCTGTGTGTATAAGTACATCATTTGGGGGTTTTTTATTTCCTTTTTTTTTTTTTTTTTTTTTTTTTTTTTTTTTTTTTTTAACCAAAGTTACTGTCTAGTACATTCAAGGGTCACTTTTTTTTTTCATAAAATTTTTTTTCTCCATGTTGTATTGCAGTTCGGGGGAAGTGAATTGATTTAAAAAAAAAAAAAAAGTTTTGGCAAAAAATGCTAAGATAGGAAAATTTCACCACACTGAGGCAAAAGGGTGAAAGGAAAAATGATCCTTGAATTGATTTCCTATGAATTTTATTCTTCACAGAATGGAAAAACAAAACTGCATCCTGTCACCCAAAGCTCTGTGCAATAGAAACTTCTAGAGGTATAGGTATAGGGGTGGAGGAGGCATGGCAGTCAGAAGTCAGGACTACGCACAAGACTGAGTTCCCCACAGAGAGTGGTTGCAGTAGGCTGTGAGCAAATGGCGCTCTTTCAGTGAGGGGTGAAACACGCTCCGCACAGCCAGCAACCGTGCTTCCTCACACGACCGCCATGTCTGCTGTGGCTCAGCCTCCACGTGATGGTTCTTCACAATTCCTTTCATCATTTTTTAAATATTTTTTTTACTGCCTGTGGGCTGTGATGTATATAGAAGTTGTACATTAAACATACCCTCATTTTTTTTTCTTTTCTCTTTTTTTTTTTTTTTTTTTTTTAGTACAAAGTTTTTAGTTTCTTTTTCATGATGTGGTAACTACGAAGTGATGGTAGATTTAAATAATTTTTTATTTTTATTTTATATATTTTTTCATTAGGACCATATCTCCAAAAAAAAGAAACAAAAAATACAAAAAACAAAAACAAACAAAAAAATAGAGGGTAATGTACAAGTTTCTGTATGTATAAGGTCATGCTCTGTTGGGAGAGCAGCTGGTCCCAATTTGCTTCATGAATCAAGGCGTGGAAATGGTATATGGATTGATTTAGAAAATGGATACCAGTACAGACAAAAAAAAGAAAAAAGAAAAAACAACTAAAAGGAAGAAACACAACTTCAAAGATTTTTCTGTGACAAGAATCCGCATTTGTATTTCAAGATAATGTAGTTTAAGAAAAGAAAAAAAAAAAAAAAAAACGAAAAAAAAACTTGATGTAAATTCTTCCTTTTCCTCTGGCTTAATGAATATCATTTATTCAGTATAAAATCTTTATATGTCCCACATGTTAAGAATAAATGTACATTAAATCTTGTTAAGCACTGTGATGGGTGTTCTTGAATCCTGTTCTAGTTTGACTAAGGTGGTTGCATAGTAACCAAGTTATTTACAGGAAATAGGGGACACATAGCCTTGCCTCCTGGTAGGCTGAAGGCCAGGCTTTCAGGGTTACCTACTTGAGAGTGGGGAGCAACGGTTTGGTTTTCTCAGATGGCTTAGCTAATTAGGCCTCCTTTCAAGCAATTAACTCTGGCAACATTGCTGTGTGGTGGTTTCTCTTGTAGATGGGTGGCGGCTGCCAGCCCACGTGAAGTGGAGCCTTCCTAGCTGACTGGCCTGAAATCACAACCTCTGCCTTCCACTATTATGTCCTTGCTCTAATCCATGTGTGCACTCGCTGTGTTTCCACTGTGTGCCTCCAAGTTAGTCTACATTTAGTTGATGACTCCGGTGTGTATAATATTTATACTGTGCAATGTTAAAAAGAACATGTTATGTTGTATGTGGTGTGCACAGTGCCAAGTTGACTATACGTCAAGGCGTTCTCTCATTTCCTTCCTGCCTGGTGTACTCGCTCTCCAATACTCAGCTCTGATCGAAAGTGTCTCTTCCTGGGTCGTTGACTGTTACTGTGTAGCGTTTGGTCTCTTTGAAACTGCTGTGTAATCAGATCATGCTGCTGGTGACCCTGTCCCTTCTTTCTCTCCCTCTCTGTCTTCTTCAGTCTACACTTACAGACCCTGCCACAGCTGTTCCTATGGTCCGCCTTGCTCACATCGACATCTGGGAGAGTTAGACAGGAACATGCAGTCACAGCCAGATGGGACTCTGGTATCACGACAAAGGAACTATTTCTCCCTGCAAGCAGCCCCACCACCAAGCAGCCCCCACATCAGTTCAGCAAACAGATCTCTGTTGAGTTAAAACCCCATTTATAATTCTGCTAGCTCTTAATACATCTGTTTGCAGAGAACAGATTTTAGTGTTCCTCGTAAAAATACGGAGCCGTGTGAGAGAGTTCCGTAGCATCCTCATCTCTTGCACACTGTACATAAAAGGTACCTAAGACCCTAGGGGACAAGTGGCTTTGCCGCAGTTGTCCCAGAGCAGACTGCTGGCACACACTGACACCAAGCCCTGTGTCTAGGCTGTTCTGGGAAGCCTAGTGCCCGTCCTCCACTCTCACCCAACACCGACTTCTGGAAGCCCAAGAAGGAACAACACCCTGCTTGGCATTTCTCGCCTATATTGAGTTGCTACTGTGTCCTTAAAAGTATTTGTTTTCTTTTCCACGATTTTCAGGAATTTGCGGGATATCCATACTCTGTGTATTGTGGGGTGGGGGTGGGGTGCAAAGAAAGCTTAGTATTTTGGAATGCTACCATAAAGGTGAGTCTATTGGTATTCGAGATTATTAGACGGCGTTGCCTATAAAGTAGCTATTTGAGTGTTTGAGTTGGATATACACTTCTCTTTTACTTGGCTATTTAAAGACTAGTTGTGATGTTTTTCAAGTTAAAGCAATTGTTTTTGACAGAGGCCATGGGTGATCTAAGTTCTTAATCGCCCCTTCTGAGAATTAGCTAGCCTTTGCCAGGAGACTTGTCCGTCTCAAACTGTGTGTTTGCCCCCTGTGTGTTCAACCCACGAGGAGGCGAGACAGGAGACAGACAATCTTGTTGCTGGGTTGTGGTAACTTCCTTAGGAAGCTGAGCACACTGCTCAGAGCCACCACGGATGCACCTAGTGCACCCAAGAGAAGGGACCTTGAATGTCATGGTTAGCACAGCTTTACAAAGCGCTAGTAAATATTCCAGGTAGTTCTATGTAATCTGCTGAGACAGGATGTTAACCATTAACTCTGCAGAGACGTGTTGAGTGTGTGCTCCATGCCTAGGCCCCAGGGGGTCATCTTTAGTGGCACATGGCCTCGATTCAGGTCCAGTCAGATAAGTTAATGAGTTCTCAATACTTAGAAATTAGGTGAGACCACAGCTGCTTGACCCCCCAGTGTGGCCCATCGTCTCATTCTGCAGACACTCTGGGACCTTGGTCTCCCAACTCCCTGAAGAGTGCCTTGCTCCCTCTTGGGATTTTCACTGGGATGTAGAAAGATAACCAATAATTCCCCTGGTTCCCAGTACCCCTCAAACCAAGTCACCAAGTCTAGGACTACAGAACCTGCCAAAGCCACGCAAAGGCTGGTTCAAAGCAGCCTCCACTTCATGGCCCACACAGATCACAGAGGCCACTGAAGTCCTGGAGTTCCAAATTAACTTGGGGTTAAAAAATGTGACTGTTGAGGAGACCTTGGAAATGGGTGGGAGGTCACCAAATGGTCCAAACTACGAAACTCATTTGTCTTCCCAAATCTGGCCTCGGGGACTTGGGGTTCCACCCTCGGTTTTCCCAAAGTGTACTCTAGGAAACAGAAGGCCTCAGAAAGAGAGAAGCTGTTTCTATGGTCTCCTGGACCTTACTGAGCCTGTGTATCTTGAGTGGTTTTCTTTGTGAGGCCTCCCCTCTTCACCCCCCCCCCCTTCAAACATGGTTTGGGGCTTTAAGAAAATACAGTTTATTCTTTAGGCAAGCCAAGAACATGGGACCATCTCTGCTGCTGTAGCCTGAGTCCTCTAACCTCTCCTCTGCCCACCCTGTTGAAATGCTGAGAATTCTATCAGATGTTTTCTTTAAGGCCTTGGAGGAGTTGCTGGGCGTTTATTCCTTGGGAACGTATTGCCAGTGCACATTTAGCGTTCTTCTGCCTGGTGCCCTCAGCACACACGATGCATAGTTTTACAATAAAGCCCCAGAGACTGTCTTGCTGTTTCTACAACCTGTCACGGCTGGTGACTTTTTATAATTGAGGCGAGTGGCTTGTTACATGCCTGGGTTCCTGTCAGAGGTTGTCCACTTGACTTCTCTGTTGGGTGGCTTTTAGGATGGAGGATCTCACCTTCCCTCCAGGCCTGGGGGAATCAGTCTGTGGAATAAGCCAGGCCATACAGATCCACCACCCCACCTTGCTTTTAAAATAAAGTGCCTCCTAACATCTTCCAAAGGCCAAATGTGGCAGGTGACTGGTCACAATAATTGGCTCAATGTTCCTGCCCTGGGACGCAGAGCAGAGTCCATAAAGGCAACAGGCCACTTCCTACTTGGCCAAGTGGTGCTGGGTCTCCGCCCTAGAGGGAGTTTCAGACACAACGTGGACTCTGTTCATGGAAAGCAATGATGATGGCATAACGCTTGGGCGTGTCTCTTCTGCCTGACTTTGGCATTTGTGTTCTACTAATTAAATTTTCCCAGAGTCGGGGCACTGAATATGGACACTGTCCCTGGAAGACAGCCTACACAGGTCAGCCCCTTGAGGCAAGGACTGCAGTGTTGCCGTCTGTCTGGTAAGTAAAAGCATTTAGTTGATTTCAATACCTGAAGTAGTATCATAACTCTTAACTGTTCACGTGAGCCCGATGCCATCTATCCTTCCAAAGGAGCAAAGGCCAGCCCCTGACACACCCGAAGCTGGGCCCAAGCCAAGACCTAGAATGTTCATGTGCTTACGTTGACTGAACTTTACACAAAATTCACCAAGACAAGCTCGCACGCTTGTGGGGTTTTCTTCAGCATGCCGAGGAAGGAGTTTGGGGCCCGGTGCATGCCTGGCCACCTCTGTTAAAATAGCATTAAATATAAGCTAGAATCGGGAAGGTCTGCATGAATGCTGGGTTCTTTTCCAGAACATCCCATTTGCTTTTATCGTCATAATCCTTAAGAAACTTGAGGGGTGTGTTTAAAGGTAAGAAGGAAACAGCTGTCGCCTCACTGTGGAGCCTTCTGACCTCCTTTACTCTCAGACATTCATGAGCAACACGGGGTGAGTCTACTAACCACCAGTAGTTTGTCAAAGATCAAGGCTCCCAGACATGTTAATTTCCCACATGAACCTCTCCGGATCCCATATTGATTGGTATTTAAATTTCTTCAAAAATTACTTTGGGCCTATGCGCTCCCATAGAGAATACATTGAGAATCTAAAGTCTTGCACAAATCTGACCCTACATACCTTTTTGGAGGTTGAGATGTGGGGCCACCCATGCAGGTGGTGGGCCAATTCCGTGCACAGTGAATTGACCTTCAACACTGAGGACAGTCACTCAGGTCACCAAAACTCCAGAGTGGGGACTCCTGGCACAATTGCCTGGTAAGTGACTGCCAGTCCTCCCTGTTACATGGTGCTTAGAGATGTGATCTTGCCTTTTTTTTTTTTTTTTTTTCCTGTCCTGTTTAGCTTTTCAGTGCTGTATTGAACCTTAAAAGGGGACAAGTGACCTCCAGTGCAGAGTTGAGGGGTTGGCTCCAGTCACTTAAGTTTGGCTCATGGCATTTTATGTGTTTCATATAAATATACTGAGTAGGGTTTTTTAACACACAATGCTTGTGGTGCCCCCCCCCCCCCCCCGCCACAATTGGTATGAGCATATGGCCAGTGCTTCCTGGGCCATGTGATCTGAAGGGAACAGGCTCCTGGTGGCAGAGAGCCATGAGTCATTGAGTTGCTGTTCTGAAGATGAGTTTGCACTGAAGGCCTCCATCAGCCAACGCTTCACATGCCATCCATCCCTTCCCCTCACGTTTAATATTTGATGGCTGGTGTGGTGGTGGCGGAATATTGGGATGGATCTGGGCTAGGGGGTGGGGGAGGCGGGGGATCAAGTTTGGTTAATTAGTGGAAGTTTATATTGGCAAGCCTATTTTCAAAAATCAGATTTGATATAGTCATCTGGGGGCTCAGAAGACTGAGCAATCAAATCTTGACAGAAGCAAGCATCTCCCGCCCACCCATAGAATCTGTCTTTAATGCTTGTTGCTTAATAGTGAGACACATAAGTGCCTGGTGTCTGTTTCTGCAGTCAGGCATGTATGTGGGGGGATTGAGGCTACACTCTGGAGAACCTTCTTGCCAGGCTTGCCCCGTGGAGCCTGAAGTAAACATTGTGTGACTTCTAGTTTCTCACAGACAGTCAGACTTTTCAGCACCCCACTTGGGGAATTCCCATGGTTTTCGGCCAGTGTCCCAACTCTGGACTGTAGGCCAGCTTGCTATATCTACCCACCTGAGTCTTTGGGACCTCCAGCAAGACAGGTGAACAAGGCCTCCCAAGTAGCTCCAGCTTCCAGTGGGCCAAGATTGTTTGGGTCCTTCCACTAGCATCCTTGGTGCCCCTCCCCTCAGCAAAACAGTGGCCAGAGTGAGAGCCAAAGATAGACCCTACACAGAGCACCATGCTTTCTCCATGAGAAAGCAAATATTAACCATCGTATGTGTCCTAAGGGGAGCTATAGAGGAGTGACTGGATGTGTGCCATTCTGCCAGGCAGTGCTGCACAATGGCTCAGCGTGCCATGACATGATACAGACAAGGCACCCAGCCCAGCTTGGAGGGGCAACCTAGAAAGGTATTCTTCCTAAGCATGGCCCTGGGCAGCCAGACGTCTAAAAGAGACCCAGAGCTTGGGGCTCTGAGGCAATCTGAAGGAGGAACAGTGAGTGACCCAGGTCATGTCCTCTTGTTCCCTCTGAGAAGCTGGCCCTGGGACACTGCTGGTGTTGGGCCCGCAGCCGAGTCCACAGTTAGGAAGGTGCCGCTGGGAGAAGTAAAGCATGTTTGACAACAATCAAGGAGCTTGCAGGGCCCAATCTAGGTTTCTGAGGGCTGAGACAGAGCAGCTCCAGAGGGCTTAGAAAGCAGAAGGGGGCATGAGGGAGGCAAAACAAGAAAGAAGAAATAAGGATGGGCCATGGCCTAGGAGCATGGGGTTTTTTTGTTTTGTTTTGTTTTGTTTTGTTTTTTAAGATTTCTTTATTTATTATGTATACAATATCCTGCCTGCAAGCCAGAAGAGGACACCAGATCTCATTATAGATGGTTGTGAGCCACCATGTGGTTGCTGGGAATTGAACTCATGACCTTTGAAAGAGTAGTTGATGCTCTTAACCTCTGAGCCATCTCTCCAGCCCCAGCCTGGATATTTCTAAGGGACCAGCACACCAGGGACCTGCTTGTCCACAAGAGCTTGCAGAGAGGCACCTGGACCCCAGCCCCATGTGGTACACCCCCCCTCGTTCTTAAACCCCTACATTTGTGTTGTTTCTAGCCTAAGGAGTAGCAGCAGGAAGTACACCTGGAGCTGGGGTGTCCACAGAACCCCAAGGGGCTCACCAGTAGGTGCTGGATCCAGGGGTTAGACTCAGCTCCTCGGAGCTGGTGGCATCTGTGTGGAATGGTCAACCCAGGATACCTCAGCGCGAGCATAACATGTAGAGATCCGAGGGCTGGGCTCTTATTCAGAGCAAGAATATTAGAGGGAAGGAGGAATGGAAGTAGATAGGAGCCCAGAAGAAAGAGAATGGGGGATCGACTGTCCTCATCAGGGCCCAGAAAACAAGCCCAGTGACAAGTGACTGCTGTCCAGTGGGGAGAGCTGTTTGTATTGTAGCAACGGAAATGTTCTCCAGCTCATTTCTGTGGCTTCTCCCTTGGGCTGTTCCTTCAAGGAGATGCTGAAGTCTGCCATTTTTCTGGGATTCCCAGTGCATGCAGGAAAGAGAGTTCCAGTGACCCTGTGTGGCCAGCAGCCCCACTTCTTACCTCTTTGGTCTTCAGGAGTTGTTGACTCAGGACCGTGGCCTTTGATGCCTGCCATGGCATTTGTGCTTAGCCCTGCAAATTGTTCCCTGAGAGTGAATGTATTTATTGGGGGCTGTGTCATTAGCTGCCCTCAGTCCTGAGACTGGGGAAACTGGCTTCAAGACACAGCATCCATGCCTACAGTTAGGACTGGGTTGCCACATCTGTCTTCATCAGTGCGGTAAGCCTAGAAACTCGGGAGCTTTGGGAAGATAGCTCCTTCTCTTGATTTCCACCCCCTCCCCCTCACACTTAGAACCCTGAGATTCTGGAGAGAGAACCTGCAGCAGGTCACATGATACATGACTAGTTCTATTCAGCTACACTCCTGACCAAGACTGGGATCTCCAGGTGAGCCAAGAGTGGTATGGTCCTTCTGCATGGTCCTTCTGACAGTGGCTTCCACTTCTCCAAGATACCAAAGCCTCACATCCAGCCTTCTCATGCTACTGGAACATTCCATGGCAAGCCCCTAGGTTTACAGTGTTCCCTAAGGCCATTTGCTGGCATACTGTAAGGCTCCTGAATGGCCCATGGGTGTTTCACAGCAGGCCAGGGTAGGGGTGCTGTGTGGCCTGGTGTCCTCTCAACATATCATTCAAGAATCGTCTACACTATCGCAGGTCCACCCACCACAGTCCTCTGCTCGGAGAATTAGTCTGGGTTTTGCCTCCTCAAGAATGACAGGAAGATGAGCAAAACAAACTTGCTTCTCTGAAACAATTTTCCATACCAAAAGATGAGGTGCTGTGTGTTCCCATGAAACCTGAGCCCACTGGTCCCCTCTGTGCCTGGCCTGCTCTGGGTCCACATGCCTCTTCTGAACTGTCCCCAGCCTCCTCCATGATGCTGTCTTGCAGATCTCCATCCTCTTTAACCAAGGAGGCCTATCTATGCCGTCCTCACCTTCCATCGCTTTGCCAGAGGCCCATCGACAGAGCCAGCTCCCCGCATCATGGTTGTACCAGCTGCCTTGCCCTGAGTGTCTAAACAGCCTCTTTTCTATTCGCAGAGATCCACCTGCCTCTGCCACCCAGAGTGCTGGGATTATGGGTGTGTGGCCCCACACCTGCCTAAATTTCAGAGTCTTTTTAGAAGTCCAATTATTCTCTTTCTCTAATTTGATGGGTGTGAGGGGGATCTTATGAAAAGCTGTGTTAACATATTTCATTGACACACAGAACACTGTGGAGAAGCTTTACTATGCTAGAGGTCCCAGTGGCCGCAAGGTTAGAGTCACTATGGAAAGGACAGTCCAACAGGGTCCCCTACCCCTGCTGGGCAGGCAGCTCTAACAGGGTGTGCTTCCTGAAGCCGTACCCCCATGGGGGGGTCCCAAAAAATACATAGATGGTTTCACAGAGGGCAGCAGAGGCAGCAGAACTGTGGAGAAGGCGTCAGTGCAAGGTGAGTGCAAGCTTTGAGGGGTACAGTGGAGTGCAGCTTAAGTGCAGCTCTCCCTGGAACTGGTACATCCACACCCATGGTTAACGTACAGACTTGTCTCCATGGCACGAAGCACACTGCCCTTTTAAATGGGACCTGGATGGCTGCTGGCATGGGGCCTCTGCCATTGAGCAGCTGTGCATATCCAGGGCCCTTCCCTGGACCCTGTGGTGCCCCTTGTCACCTGGCTTGGCACAGACAAGTTCTTCCTCCACAGGGAGATGTGGGCTCTGGATAGGATTTCCCTTTTGTGACCCAGAACAAGGGCAGGTTTTATTATAAAATGTCCCTTCAATGTCATTTTAAAAAGCATTTTTTGAATAATTATGAATTGTCAGCCAAGTTCACAGGCCCCTGTACCTGTTGCCAATTAGATAAACTTTGCATCTAAATAAGCATGGCCCAGGCCTGAAACCAGGAAACGGACACTGAGGCAAGGGTGTGTGACAGCAAGCTCTTATACACTCACAGGCCGCACCCTGGCCATTTAGTTCGCTCGATCTTCTACATCTTCTTGGCTGCCGGATGCCACTGGCAGCTGATCTGGGGCTTCGTCAGGCCCTCTTCCAGCAGTCACCACGATGACTGCACAGTAAATGTCATGTGCCTCTCCAAAATACACTCTGCTCCTCAAAATCCTCAGACACCTACTGCACACCTAGATCACAGTGTGCACTTGGTGGGGAAAGCGGTCCCATAATGGCAAGAGCATGCTGGGACAGGGCAAGTGCTCAGTTGGTAGATGTTTTGGGTTTGGGAAAGAACAGACCAGGGGTCAGCATTGCTGCCCGCCACCCAGGGACCAGTTACCATGTATAGAAAATAGAAACCCTTTATTTGAGGAGAAACCAAGCCATGGGGCCCTACAGAATCCAAAGCTGTCTTGCTGACAGTATGAAAGACTAGACAGGCAGGTGTTGAGGTATAATAGGGGGGTGATGATGTTTTCCACAAAATGAAGGGAAACATTCAATCAGTCAGTCATTTAAAAGGCACAGTAATAGACTTGTCATGTGTGCTCCATGACAGCTCTGCCACCTTCTAATTTGTCCTGTACCTCCAATTACCCTTCAAGAGCAACTGTGTCCTCTGGCCGAGCCGTCCCATCCCGGCAGGACAGAGTGAGGAAATAAGGTCTGTATGTCTTCCATGTCCCTGCTTCTGGGAGAGAAGATTGATAAAAGCAATTAGAAGTTTCTAGAAATTGCCTGAAGGAGAGAAGACAGCTGGGGCTGGAAAGGAGGAAGGGGGAAGCATGAATGGACGGTTGTGAGTGGCTGAGAGATGCTGAGGCCACTCCTGGGTGCGGTTTCCCTTAGACCAGGGACAAGAAGTCAGGGCAGCAATGTCAAAGATGAGGACAGGTCAGTCACAAAAAAAAAGCCCTTTGTCACTGGCCTTCTGGGAAGCTGGGCACTGCTCTGCAAGGCAGACAAGGGCAGTCCCCCCTCAGTTAGCACCCACTGACAAGTGGCCCTGGGGCTGCCCTGAGCCCAGCATGACCCCAGGGGCTGCATGGTCACTTAAGCTGAGACGAGTGGTCCATCTATAAGTCCCATCACCCTGTGGCCTTCAGAGGTTTTGCTGTAGCAGGTAAAGGCTTTTGTTCCCTGGATATAAAACACCTCCACCAGTATGGCAGCTGATGTGAGAGCAGGATTGACTGAGGGGCCCATGTGGTTTGCCTTGGAGGCATCCTGTGGAGTTCATTTTCAGGGTGTGGCTATAGTCATCAGAGCTAAACACTGGGCCTCAGACACATCTCAGAGTGGGATATGCCCTCCCCCTGGGGAACAGGAGAGATGAACTCATGGGTATAAAATCAGCAAGGAAAGCACTAGCCTAAAGGAGGGAGCAAGCAGGGGCTCAGGCAGAGTTCACACTCTGAGCTCTGGGGACATATGGCATTTGTCAGTCAAATGCAGAGCAACCTCCAAATGCTATTAGAAGGCTGCCCCATGCTGTTCCAGCCATTTGTGCCAAGAGATGGTTTCTCTGTCCCACAGGCCCTGCAAGTTCCTAGGACTAATTAGCCTTCCAGAGGGCAGACAAGAGCCTCTGCTAGGACTCTCTCAGCAACAGAGCCATCAGAAGGCTGCAAATAGACACCACTAGAAATAGGCGCAGGTCCAAGAAAGCAGTGGCTGCCTCTTTGCAGGTACAGCCAGGGTTGTCCCCTCTGCCTCAGTCCTAGTGGCCCTCGCTTCAACCCAGCTTCATTCTTGGCTGAGCAGGGGCCTCTGGCCTCTACCTGAAGGCTTCTCCCACAGACAAGGCTGCCAATGCCTCTGCGCACAGCGTGGCCTGAGCTGATGACATTAGCCTTCTGCTGAGGTCCTTAAGGGCAAGGTGTAGTCCTGTTTTGTTCGCTGTGGGTCTTCCGAGGCCTGGCATCGAGCATGTGTGTTAATTCCGTATAGCTACATGTCTGAGTTTGTCTCTGCGGGCAGATTCCCACGGGGGTTCTTTTGAAAAGCACGCTTTGCTGCTGCTGATTTTCCTCCTCCTCTTCCTCCTCCTCTTCCTCTTCTTCTTCATCATTGTTGTTTTGTTTTTGTTTTTTGAAATAGGGTCTCACATAGCCCAGGCTGATCTCAAGGATAACTTTGAAATTCTGATCTTCCTGAATCTGTCATGAATATCTGAGGTACAAGTGTGCACCACCATGCCTATTTTATGCAATGCCAAGGATGGAACCCAGGGCTTTCATCATGATAGGCAAGTGCTCTACCCAGTGAGCCACACCCCCAGTTTGGGGATGGCACTTTTTTAACAAGCCACAGTGTTTGTTGCTATTGCCTTTAGCACCATCTGGATCTAGGGAGAATTGAGTGATTTGTGTCAGCTATTAAACTCCCTGGCCAGGCCCAGCTGTCTCAGCCCTGGTCCCACCCCCCACCACCCCCACCCCCACCCACGGTTCTCTCCTATATTGTCTTCATGCACCACCTCAGGAAGGAATGGAAGAGTCAAGTTGCTGCTGTGTTTGACCTTGACTGTGCCCTTTCCTTGCCCAAGGGGACCTTCCCACTTACCACGACCCAGTCAGAAAAAGGGAGCATGGTTTCCCCCATTTGCCTGGTGTGGTAATCAGTTTTCTGTGACTCTAACAAAATACCTGAGATAGTCAAGTGAAAAAGAAGAAAGGTTTACTCTGCCTCATCACTTTGGAAGTTTCAGGCTATAGTCATGTACAGCTGTGTCGTTGGTCTATGATAAGACAGGGAAACTTGATGGCGGAAGATGCTCACTTCGTAGCCAGTTTTAGAGAAAGAAGGGGCAGGGCCTCACTATAGCCTTCAGGAGCACACCCCAGTGACCCAGCCTCCTCCAAGTAGGCCACACTTCCTAAAGGTTCCACCATTGCCCAGTGGCACCCTGGCCTAGGGACCAACCATTGAGACCCCTAGGGACACTCTAGGCCCACACAGTACAGCAGCTCAGTGTCACTTGACTTTGGAGCATGTGTGGGACATTTGACCCCAACAGGGCTTCATAGTGCCTCTTTCTTGGTGCCTTGAACCGCATGGTCACTCTACCCTCACATCTTGCTCAGTGCTTCTAGTCAACTTCTTTGTCCCAAAGGATGGCGGGCTGACCAGCTAGGGTCAGAGCAGGAAGGCGACCCTCTGTGGCCCTAGCAGAAAGTACTTTTCAGCTGTATAAAGCCAACAGGGTGGGTGGCCTGAAACTCTAAGAAAATAGTTCTTTTAAAAAGTGATTTATTTTTATTTTATGTGTATGAATGTTTTGTCTACATGTCTACATGGGAGGGTGTCATATCCCCTGGAGCTGGAGTTACAGACAGCTGTGAGCTGTCATGTCGGTACCGGGAATTGAACCCGGGTCCTCTGAAAGAAGAGCCAGTGTTCTTAACCACTGATCCATCTCTCCAGCCCCTAAGAAAGTATTTCTAAGAAAACTAAAACTGCCTGGAACAAGGATGTCTTCACATGGACCAAAGGAAGTGTGTGCTGACTCAGATCCACTGAGTCCACCCACAAGGACTTAAACTGAGCACACACTGACTGTTGTAGGTGGCCATTGGCCTAAAAGATGCTGCCTTCCAGCAAACAGATCGACAGGCTGAACCCCTAGCCTGGTGTCTTTTCTTAAAATGATAAGTTAATAGGTCCAAGGGGTATAGCTCAGTGGCAGAGTGTGCACAGCCTGCACTAAAAAGAAAAACAGGTCCATTCTAGATCTTCTGAAAGAAATAGGGACATAGAGATAAGAATTAAAAGGCAAAACTACTACCTGTACATCCAGCATCTAGAAATATTCACTTGACTAAAGTTTAATTTTATAAGCAAACTTTAAAATTTATTATATCATGAGCCTCCTTGTGTCATTAATTTTTCTAGAGTCTGAGCCTTAGTGGTTGCCTGGGGCTCCATCTATTTCACCAATCCCCGAACACTGGACTTTTATGTCCTCCCCACATTCCCACCATCGTAAAAAATGTCATTGTGAACATCCTAGAGGATGAATCTCTGGGACGACGTGTAATTAATTCATTAAGATAAATTCCTGGGAGTAGAAAATGTGTCAAACGGAGCGAGTGCTTTTTAACCCTCTCTGGACATGTGTCCGAGTTAAACTCCTGGGAGTGTCACATCATTGAAAATCCCAAGAAAAAGAATCCCCCACCCTTGAACCAGCCACTCCTGGGCTTCTAACCCAAAGTGCATGGACAGAAAGTAGCTGAATTTCATGTCTTTGTCAGCAAGCTTGAGGTGGGTTGGCGGTCAGTCGGTCGATCTCTGTCTTTTGGAAACTTCTTTCTGCTTATATTCATTATTGATTTTTCCACCTATTTTGGAGAAATATAAATGTTTTATAAAAATTGACCCTGTTTGAGTTACATTCCTTTGAAAAGCCCCGCAGCCACTCCCCCTCACGAACACTTCAGTTTTGTGTTTTAGCTCGAGTCTCTATCTGCAGAAGGAAATGCTGGACCAAATGACCTCTGGACCTCAAAGGTCACTTTGAAAAGCTCACACTTCTGGGTCCTGCTGTGGGTGTGGAGGAAAAGGTGGCTGTCTGCGCTCACACACAGAAAGCTCTGCCTCCTGCCCCTTGGCACAGAAGCGATGAAACGGAATTGTGAATGCCTTCTTCCTAGGGTGAGTTACACCCCTGCATGATAAAGATGGGCACGTCACCCCAGAGGGAAAGGTCAGGGCTGGGGCACCCCAAGCTGGGAGGAGCGAGAAATGTGTGTTAGGGTCTGCCTTGTCCCCTTGGCAGGCCAAGGAAATGATGACATATCCACATACTGGGCGCTTTAGTGACTTTCTTGTCACTACAACAAAATACTTGATAGAAATCACATAGGTGCTCAACGAAGCATAACTATTGTATCTTAATTATATTTCACAAGCCAGGCTCAGTAGGATCCCCATATTTTGTGAATTGTGTATCTTCCCCTGTGTGCATGTGCGTGTGTGTGTGTGTGTGTGTGTGTGTGTGTGTGTGTAATGTGCATGCACATGCATGTATATCTATACATCTGTGTGTGTGCTCACTTGTGCATGTGTATATGGAAACCAGAGATCACTGTTACGTGTTGTCCTCGGTTGCTCTCCCCCTTATGTTTCAAGACAGGGCTTTGGGGCTCACCATTTGAGCTGAGCTCTCTGACCAGTGAACTCTTGGCATCGTCCTGCCTCTGCTCCCCCTAGAGCTGGTGGCACCTCACTTTTACCTGCATGGTAAGCATCCAGAGTTAGGCTCATGCTTGCACAGCGAGTGTTGTACCTACCGAGTCACCTCCATGACCGTGTGGAGTGCTGATTTTGTGTGCTGATATTGTGTGTTCACACTTAAAGAGGCCGTTTCAGTATGTGCTGCACAGAATATGAGCTGGCCAAGCAGTATGCACTATTTTGCCTGGATCTCTATGTTTTCTTTGAAAAATTAAGGTGTGAAATAGTCTCTAAATCTCTTAAGTTTCATTTCGAAAAGTGGGACAGGGTGCTTCAGTCTCTGCAAGTCCCTAGGGAGCTAGGACACAAGGAACAGGTCAACATGGCTACCCGGCTCATCCAGGCCTCACACACCTGGCCTGGGACTTCCTGCTCGGCCCTCTGCATGGCCCCCACAGGTGCCATATGTATGATGTGAGCATTTCACTCAGCTTTTCTGAGAGCAGGTGTCCTCCTGTGAAATCAAGATCATCACCTCACTTCAATCTGCAGAGCCTTGTGCCAGTCAGGGAGACACCATCTGTCAAGATATTTGGGAGAGGAAGGTAGTGTGATTTCCACTCTCCGAGTTACCTGGCAGCATTTTCCTGGGAAGGCTGCCTGTCGCCTACTGAGGTGAGGATGGAAGACCTGATGTACTGTTGTAACACTGGAGTACAGTTCAGTGTGTGTGTGTGTGTGTGTGTGTGTGTGTGTGTGTGTGCGCGCGCGCGCACGCGCACGCCCTGAAGCTTATGCTTTGCTTTGAGGGTTAGCCATTAGTGGCTGCTACCAAAGACCCTGCCCACCCCCCACCCCCCACACTTCCACAGCCATTGGGCTTACTCTCGTTAAGCCTGTCACAAGACTAAAAGCAACAACAGACCCTGGGAGCTCTGTCTTCTGCAGCCTCTGCTGGTGTCAGGGCTGGTAGTCAGGAGCCCCTGTCCTGGCTCCAGAGCTTAGTTCTACCCTTGCTCCCCCCTGCCCCATGAGCCTAGGGAGCCTCAGGGTTCAGTTCATACTTGGGATGGGACCATGGGGTTTCCCTACAGGTGTGGCACAGAGTCTATGGATGCCCCAGGCTGTGGTGGTGCTCGCAGCTTTATTCTCGTGCTCTGACAAAATGTCTGACAAAAGAAACTTAGGGGAGAGGCTGGAGAGATGGCTCAGAGGTTAAGAGCACTGACTGCTCTTCCAGAGGTCCTGAGTTCAATTCTCAGCAACCACATGGTGACTCACAACCATCTATAATGTGATTTGGTGCCCTCTTCTGGCCTGCCGGTGTACATGCAGGCAGGGCACTGTATACAAAATAATAAATCTTTTTTTTTTTTTTTTTTTTTAAAGAAACTTAGGGGAAGAAGGGGTTATTTTGGCTACTAGTTTGGGTGTACAGTCCATCAGAGTGAGGAGGGCACAGCGGGGGGGGGAGGGACAGTTGGAGACAGCTAGATGCATGCCTGTATTCAAGAAGCAGAGAGAGGGGCATGCTAGAACCCTATGCTGTTTATTCAGTTCAGGACCTCCAGCCTGTGGGATAGAACCACTCACATTCAGGGTAGGTTTTCCCACTTCAATTAACCCAACCTAGGAACTCCTTCAAAGGCATGCCCAGAGGGTTCTCTCCTAGATAATTCAAGATCCTGTCAAATGGACAATCAAGGTCAACCATTATAGTGTGCCTATAACAGTGCCTAGACCCATGGGAGCCCAAGGCAAGACCTGTTCTGAGGCCATCCATAGTCCTGGGGAGAAGAGCTATGTGTAAGAGTGTGGGACTGTGTGCACATATGTGGGTGACATGAGCCACCGTCATCTCCACAGCAGGTACAGCACGTGCTAAGCACACACGAGGACCTGCCTACAGATCCTCAGCACACATTTAAAGCGGGACTCAGTTGCACGCACTTGTCATCCCAGCTCTTTTTACAGCAAGGTAGGAAAAGATGTGAGAGGCAGACAGGAGAATGCCAGGAAGTTCTAGGGCCAAATAGCCTGCCACGTGCAGAGGACAAAAGACCCCCATCTCCCCGGGCAGTGGTGGTACGCCCCTGCAATCCCCAGCACTTGGGAAGCGGGCACAGACAAGTCTATGAGTTTGAGGCCAACCTAGTCTACAGAGTGAGTTCCAGGACAGCCAAGGCTACGTAGAGAAACCCCATCTTGAGACACCAAAATAAATATAAACAAACAAACCCCATCTTAAGCAAGGTGCACAGAGAGGGCTGATACACAAGATTGTCCTCTGACCTCCCAGTACATGCCCTGACATGCTCGCGTCCTCACACACACACACAGACACACACACACAGACACACACACACACAGAGGTAGAAAAAGAACCCAAGCTAACCTATACAACAGCAGTTCTAGAACCCAAAGGAGCCCCAAGTCTCAACTCATTCCTTTGTCTCTCGCTGAAACCTGGGAATCCTGTCAGTTGCTTCAGCCCTCAGTGGTACCCCTATATCTTTGACTGAGGTGGGGTGTGGTCTTTCCCTGTAGCGCCATCCTGGGAAAGTTGGGTACAACCTTTTTTTTTTCTTTCCCCTATACCTCAAAAGAAAACTTTCTCTTTTAAATTAATAGGGTGTCCGCTGCCAGTATTTGTGGTGAGTCCCTGGGCTATAAGTCTGCCTCAGAGCTGTGGTGGGCAGCATACATAATGAGAGACCAACATGAAACTTGATTTAAAGCACCTCTTCATTAATATAACAAACGAAGTGTACCCAGATTTGAAAGTATATTCCTGTGGGCCTAATTAAAACTCTGAACAAAATACATGTATATGTATATTTTAAATGGAGACGTTCAGTAGGTAGAATTAGCTACCCAAATTAATTCAAATTGAAAAGTGTATTATGAGTGTGTTGTTATTATTAACAGAGTCATGGCTCCTTGGAGATCTCGCCAGTAATGTGTTCCTGGATTAGTGAATGCTTGCTGTATGACAGGCAGGCTTCACTTCAGAGATCTCACACCCACACAGTTGGCCCATGGCATACCTTGGGTTGTTTTAATGGGTGCTGCCTTTGTGGTAGAAGGAATCCCCAGAGGACTTTGAGGCAGCTAGGGTCTTCTCCCAGCTTCCTTAGCAACTGAGAGTTCTTTCAATGGTCTTGCCTCTATCGAGGCTAGACCCTCATGACGTGGAGAGTCTCATTAGCCAATCAGGACCTGAAAGGTGTGGCTTTTAGGATCAGGTCCCCAGTGTGTAGCCACAACACGTGGAGTGGGTGGAAATAGGCACACGGTGGCAGGAACAGGAATGAGCGATGGCCTTTACAGACGCCCCCATCTTCTTCCAGGGTGTGGAGTTAGGCTTGCATTCACCTCAGCAAGACTGTGAGGGCCATGTTCTCATGGGTGTGGCTGGAACCCAGTGAAGTGACCCCTGGCCAGAGACCAGACTCAGAGGTCACACTACAGAGATGTGTGGGTGAACTTCTGGGCATGATTTTGATCGACAGTGAAGAGACCCTAAAAGCCTACCCATGTGACCATCTCCAAGGTCATGGAAGACAAGGCCTTGGATCTACTCATTGAAGCCAGCTCTCAGTGTGACTTTCGGGTCATCTACACAGGATTGGAAATGCACCCAGGGATCAAGAGAGTTGAGGTAAGGAACCAGAAAACTGCTCTGGTTGATGTTGGTCTCCGTGGAAGGGCCTGGAGATGCGCTTGATAGAGTGTACCCATGATTATATGCTTATGAAAGGGTGGCCTCCGTCAAGCAGGGATGGGATATTTGCATTTATTTATAGGCCAGCCCTCCAGCTCTCCGGTCCTCACCCATGAGTGGAGACACGGCAGTATCTACGCTGTGGGGATCAATATGAGGATGAGATGAAGTCTTTACAGGAAAATATCATTCCTCAGGGTGTATGCTGTGTAATTATTACCCATTATTTTTTCCTATTTGCTAAACCATTGGGTCTTATTCTAGCCCCTGGGGACTGCGGGGACATCGAGAGCTTTCCAGTGAATGATGCTTATACAGTGCTTTGTAATTTCCTAGTCGCTCTCTGGGGTGTGATCCCCTTGAGCAGACGACAACATAGGCAGATATTGTCTCTGACATTCTGACCCTCACGGAGGAAACCGAGGTTCAAGTGGTGTCTAATGTACCCGGCTCTAAGTAGCTCCTGAAGGCGGGAATGCAGGTTCAAAACGGCTATCTTCCTCAGCCCCCACTGCTTTCTCCATTGAGCGTGTGGTAGGGGAGCCCTGGAGAAAACCCAGAGAAAAATGCATGGAGAAAACTTCACAGAACCGTGGCCTTGGAGATATGGCTGACACAAAGGGCAGGATGCCAGATAAAGTCAGCCATGTGCTAAGTCTGACCAAGGACTGTGTCACCCAGAGCATCCCAGTCTAGCCAACAAGCAGCCTTATTTCCAAGCAGTCGCAACCAGTTTCCATGGTGACAAGAAGACCCCCAAGGTCCTGGGTCAGATCACTCCAATTCTTGGTAATTGTTTGGAAAGCTGGTGGCTGCTACCAAAATCTCCCTATATATAATTGGAAGCTATTTTAAAACAGAGTAAAGAAATGGGTTCAGGTCTCAAATTGCTATAGTGTGGTCTTTTGCATTTGGGAATGCAGCTGCCTCTCAGGGTCACAGATCTAGATACAGGTGTCACCCTGTCAGGCTTCCCCCAAGCTGATTGCAGGTGGTGGCCTGGCTGTGTGGTCGGCAGCATTCACAGAATCAGTACAATGGGTAGTGTTTTATGCTCTATCTTCTGCCTGGCCTGCATCTCACTCTTCAGGTAGCTGTGCTGAAGTCACACCCAGGTGGTACTCCCTCTGTGAGCAAAGTATCCAGAGTCAGCATCGGGGCCAGCCGACGGTAGTGATGGGGGCAGTCAGCGTCAGAGTTGGGTCCAGCTGATGATGTGATTGGGGTGGGGGTGGTCAGCATCAAAGTCAGGGCCAGTTGACAGTGGTGATGGAGGGACTGGACAGCCTGCCTACTTGAGGGAATTTAAAGAAAGACCCCAGAAGAAAGAAAGGTAGATTATCCCTCTTTGATGGGAAAGACAGTGGCCTGGTCTCAATATTCAAAAGCTAAGGACAGGGCTATTCACACCCTGTGAAGGACATTCATACAGAGGACAATTGGAGTATGTTTAGGCGTGTGCCCCTCAAGTCCTGCCCATGCCTGAGAAATGCATGCTGTGAGCCCAGGGCTCCCCTGAGACAGACGTGATGGATACAGGATATCAGTGGACTTCAAGGACTCTTCAGGAGAATTAAGCATTAGTGAGAAAGGAAATTTGAAGGGGTGGAGGCCTAAGAAGAGGTATTAGCCACCGAACTCTGAAACACAGGCCAAGAGAGTGGGGCCCTACAGTAGAGGTGTCCTAACCCTGGGTGGCTCCCAGCATGGGGCGGCCTAACTTGTCCTCCTGCCACCATCTTCCTCTCATCTCTGACCACATGTGGATGGGAGAGACACCCCAAGAACAGGACTGTAGGGTCTGGATCAGACTGAATTCTGTCATCAGTTAAGAAGGGGACAAAGATATGGGAAAGAGTCTTACAAATACGCACTTCTTCCTTTGCCCGCATATCTATGACACGGTGCACACTATAAATTAGACCCAGTAAAGGATGCCTGAACAAGAATAAAGTAGGATATTTCCATGACTGGGAGTATAGTTCCTTCAGAGTTAAGAAAAATATTAGTATTTTTGGACCACAGTTGGCAGGGGCTAGGCAACGGCCTCATAAGCCAAAACCCCAAATAAGGAAGGACTTGTATGTAAGTAGAGGGCACATTCAGAAGGGAGGCAAAGAACAGGTGACCTCTTGGAGACCTTCCTGTCGCCTCAGAAGTTCCCACAAAGGACATGAGAAAAGTCAGGCCTTCCATAAGAAGATGGAAGAAAAGAGTTTTGGTCCATCCACTTCAGTCTAATCCATACTACGGACCCTGCCTCAGATAATCACTCTGCCTGATGGGGGTGGGGTGGGGTCAGGATACCAGGCTGATCCTAGGCCTGAGGAAGGCTGGACAGAGAGTCAGAGGCCTGGCCTGGGTATAGCAGGACTGGCGAGGTGCTGGCAGGAACAGAGATCAGAGTAGAGCTACAGGGATACAGGTAGCCTAGGGGGCAGCCTAGGGATGGAAATGCCCAGACCCTGTATTGCTGGAGCACAGCTCCCTCAAGTCCCTTGTCCAAAGGTCAGGAGGCAGGGCATGGACCTAGTTCTAAGTAGTCCTGAAAGCTAGGGCTGCCTCTGTTTCTGGTAGTATCTACTGAGCTGAAACCCCAAGGCTCTGATTTAAAATCCCAGGGGGACAGCCCTCTTGGGACACCAAACCTAGCATAGAGGGATGCACCAAGCTCACCTTATGATGTCACCTACAGAGTCCACTCTCTCTGCGGTCTGCAGGTCTCCACATAGGTCTGCCCAGGTTGACAACTAAGGGAGGCAGGACACCAGGGCCTAGGTTTGGAACCGAGAGCACCTTGCATTGCCTGTGAACTTGTGCACGTGCATGTATGCATGCGTGCCTGTGTATAGCTCTCCTTCCCTTTCAAACCTACCTGGACATAGAAATTTAGCATTTTCCTACACCCATTTTGGCACTTTTATAGGAAAGAAGAAACTGTGCCTGTAGCTGACCACATGACCAGCCCCATCTGATGGGGGGGGGGGCAGGGCCAGCATACCATAGCTCTGGGTTGTGTCCCTGAGTAAGGGAGGCCTCAGATCTGGCTGCTGCCTGAGTTCAGTTGGGGGGGGGCATCCATGGCAGCCCGTGGTCTAATTGGGAGTGGGTGTTAAAGATGAGAAGTCCAGTTTCACAGAGTGAAATGTCAAGGAGCAAGCATCTCAAACCCAGCCCTAGCCCTTTGGTATTTTACTATCTTTATCCTTGGCAACGAGTGACTCCCATGTTTCAAAGAAGGAACTTTAAAGGTTCAAAAGAGCTCCACGATTTCAAGTAGCGCTTTTAAAAGCACTTTGATGGCTTAAATGCAGACACATGAATTGTGTATCTCTTAATTTACACAGAGCTTTGCCTCTTGGGGCGACGTCTTTGGAGAAATGAATGGGGACTTGGTCCTTCATGGGTAGTGTTTTGTTGATGGTGGTTTAGAGAGTTGTTTGTTAAGATGGGAGTCTTATCTCACTTAGCCCAGGCTGGCCTACGTGTTTTCCTGAGGATAACCTTGAACTTGGAACTTGTGATCCTCCTGCCTCTGCCTCAGCAGTGCTGGGATCACCGGCCCCATACCCAGTCTCGTGCAGTGATGGGGATGGGACCCAGGGAATCATGCATGGAAAAGCTCCCACCTCAGCCCCTGGTTTTTAAGTATGTGTACCAGATTCCAATAGATGGGAGGAAGAAGAGATGAAAGCACTGGATGAAGGATGCTATTTCCTATCACCTGGCCCCATAAGGATCTCAGAGGTGCAGTAAACATGGACGGGCCCTGAATGTTCCTCCCAGACAAAGACAGCAAGGTGGCCACATGTGACCCTGAAGGGCCATGGGTGAACTGCTTTGAGGCCAGCTGCCTCCTCTCCACAGAGTCCATAGCCTGGCTGCAGTCTGTGCACAAAGCATGAATGAGGGGGTACTACAAAGAATGACTAAGTCTAGGGGTCACGTCCCTCTTGCAGCACACATCACTGTTTGCCTGTTGTCACTGACTAGATGTGCCTCCTGGCTCAAATCTCCAAGAAGCCAGGGGTCTCCAGAGCTAAGAAGGAGGCATTTGTGGTTATAGCAACTTCTCAAGCTGTAGAGCTTGGGATTCCTGCTCTGCCCCATGTTATCTGGGTGCCCTTGTCTACAAAACGGGGTCATTATGGTATCTCAGACACTGATGTTGTAAAGCCTCATAGGGATATGTCATGTGGTTAACGAAGAGACCAGCCCACCTGCCCTTCCAGAATGTGCATCGATGGCAAAGGTGATGGTGCAGATGGTAATGATGATGGAACCAGTGGTGAGGCAGGTGGTGATGTCATGGTGAGGCAGGTGGTGATGTCATGGTGAGGCAGGTGGTGATGTCATGGTGAGGCAGGTGGTGATGTCATGGTGAGGCAGGTGCTGATAGTGGTCATTCCAAAAACTCTTTCAGCACCTGGGTCCCAGTGTCATCACTACTACTATAAATGTACTTATGGTCTGCACCATGTCATACCCTGTTGGTCACTCCCCCAAAGACAGGTGTCCTGACCTGCACCTGTGGTCGGCTCTGTGAGGAAGGAGCTCATCTGCACTCCTCCCTCTCTGGCAGCTGACAGTCATTCTGGGTATAAGAGCATCCAAATCCCCAAAGCCTGCATTCTTCAGCTAAGTACCTCTCCTGTCTGCTAGGGCACTGCAGGCTGTGCTCACAGGGCGGTGTGGTGGTGGTGGTGTGGTGGTGTGGTGGTGTGGTGGTGTGGTGGGATGGTGGTGTGGTGGTGTGGTGGGATGGTGGTGTGGTGGTGTGGTGGGATGGTGGTGTGGTGGGATGGTGGTGTGGTGGGATGGTGGGATGGTGGGATGGTGGTGTGGTGGTGTGGGTGGTGGGTGGTGTGGTGTGTGTGGTGGTGGGGGATGGTGGTGTGTGGGATGGTGTGTGGTGGGATGGGGTGGTGTGGTGGGATGGTGGTGTGGTGGTGTGGTGGTGTGGTGGTGTGGTGGGGATGGTGGTGTGGTGGGATGGTGGGGTGGTGGGTGTGGTGGTGTGGTGGTGTGGTGGGATGGTGGTGTGGTGGTGTGGTGGTGTGGTGGTGTGGTGGTGTGGTGGTGTGGTGGGATGGTGGTGTGGTGGTGTGGTGGGATGGTGGTGTGGTGGGATGGTGGTGTGGTGGTGTGGTGGGATGGTGGTGTGGTGGTGTGGTGGTGGTGTGTGTGGTTGGTGGTGGTGGTGTGGTGGGATGGTGGTGAGGTGGTGTGGTGGTGTGAGTGGTGGTAATGGTGGGTGTGGTTGGTGTGGTGGGTTGCTATGGGGTTGTGGTTGTGGTTGTGTGGTGTGGTGGTGGTGGTGGGTGGTGGGTGTGTGTGTGGGTGGGTGTGGTTTGGGGATTTGGTGGTGTTGGTGGTGGTGGTGGTGTGGTGGTGTGTGGGTGGTGGTGGTGTGGTGGGTGGTGGGTGGTGTGTGGTGTGTGGTGGTGTGGTGGGATGGTGGTGTGTGGTGGTGGTGTGTGGTGTGGTGGTGTGTGGGTGGTGTGTGGTGGGTGTTGGGATGGTGGTGTGGGGTGGTGGTGGGTGGTGTGGTGGGTGGTGGTGTGTGGTGGTGTGTGGTGTTGGTGGGTGGTGGGTGGTGGTGTGTGTATGGTGGTTGTGGTGGGTAGGTGTGGTGTGGGTGGTGGTGTGGTGGGGTGGTGGGTGGTGTTGGTGGTGGTGTGGTGTGGTGGGTGGTGGTGTGGTGGTGTTGTGGTGTGTGGGTGGTGGTGTGGTGGTGTGGTGGGTGGTGGAGGTGGTTGGTGTGGTGGTGTGGTGTGTGGTGGTTGTGGTTGGTGGTGTGTGTGGTGGTGTGGTGGTGTGGTGGTGTGGTGGTGTGGTGGTGTTGGTGGTGTGTGGTGGTGTGGGTGGTGTGGTGGGTGGGGTGTGGGTGGTGTGGTGGATGTGGTGGGTGGTGGGTGGGGTGGGTGGTGGTACTGGTGTGGTGGTGGGTGGTGTGGTGTTGGTTGTGGTGTTGGTGGTGCTGGTGGGTGTGGTGTGTGTGTGTGGTGGGTGGTGGTGTGGTGGGTGGTGTGTGGTTGGTGGTTGTGGTGTGTGTGGTCGTTGGTGGTGTGGTGGTGTGGTGGTCTGTGGGTGGTGGTGGTGGTGTGGTGGTGGTGTGTGGTGTGTGTGTGGTGGTGTGTGGTGTGGTGGTGTGGTGGTTGGTGGTGGAGTGGGGTGGAGGTGTGGTGGGCTGGGTGGTGTGTGGTGGTGTGGTGGTGTGGTGGGATGGTGGGTGTGTGGGTGGTGTGGTGGTGTGTTGTGTGTGTGTGGTTGATGTGGTGGTGTGGTGGTGTGGTGGGCTGGTGGGTGGGTTGTTTTTGGGTGTGGTGTGTGTGGGTGCGTGGTGTGGTGGTGGTGGTGTGGTGGTGGTGTGGTGTTGGTGTGGGTGGGGGTGGTGGGTGGTGGGTGGTGGTGTGGTGGTGTGGTGTGGGGGGTGGTGGTGGTGGTGGCTGTGGTGGTGTGGTGGGTGTGTGTGGGAGTGGATGGTGGTGGTGGTGTGAGGATCGGTGGTGGTGGTGGGTGGTGGTGTGGTTGGTGTGGTGGCTGCTGGTGGGTGGTGGGATGGTGGTGTGGTGGTGTGTGTGGTGGGTGGTGGTAGGTAGGTGTGGTGGTGTGTGGTGGGATGGTGGTGTGGTGGTGTGGTGGGTGGTGGTGGTGGTGTGGTGGTGTTGTGGGTGGTGGTGTGGGTGGTGTCTGGTGGGTGGTGGTGGTGTAGGTGGGTTGGTGGTTGGTGGTGTGGTTGGTGTGGTGGTTGTGGTGGGTGGTGGGTGGTGGGTGGTGGTTGTGGTGGGATGGTGGTGGTGGTGGAGGAGTGGCGTGGTGGTGTGGTGGAGTGGCTGGTGTGGTGGTGTGGTGGGGTGGTGGTGGTGAGGGTGGTGGTGTGGTGGTGTGGTGGGTGGTGGTGTGGTGGTGGTGGTGGTGTGGTGGATGGGTGGTGGTGTGGTGTTGGTGGTGTGGTGAGTGGGTGGTTGGTGTGTGGGTGGTGGTGTGGTGGGTGGTGGTGGTGGTGTGGTGGGTGGTGGTGTGTTGGGTGGTGGTGTGTGGTGGGGATGGTGGGTGGTGAGTGGTGGTGTGGTGGTGTGGGGGTGGTGGGTGGTGGTGTTGTGGTGATGGTGGTGTGGTGGGTGTGTGGTGTGGTGGGTCTGTGGTGTGGTGTGGTGTGGTGTGGTGGTGTGGTGGTGTGGTGGGTGGTGGTGATGTGGTGGGTGGTGTGGGTGGTGGTGTGGTGGGTGGTGGTGTGGTGGGGTGGCTTGGTGGTGGTGGTGGTGTGTGGTGCGGTGTGGTGGTGTGGTGGTGATGGGATGGTGGTGGTGGGTGGGATGGTGGGTGGTGGTGCTGTGGTGGGATGGTGGGGTGGTGTGGTGGTGACTGGTGGTATGGTGGTGTGGTGGTGGTGGTGTGGTGGTGTGGTGGTGTGGTGGTGTGGTGGTGGTGGGGGTGGTGGTGTGGTGGGTGGTGGTGGTGGTGTGGTGGGTGGGGTGTGTGGTGGGTGTGGTGTGGTGGTGTGGTGGTGTGGTGGGGTGTGGCTGGTGTGTTGGGTGGTGTTGGTGTGGTGGTGTCGGTTGGTGTGGGGGTGTGGTGGTGTGGTGGGTGGTGGTGTGGTGGGTGGGGGTGTGTGGGATGGTGGTGTGGGTGTTGTGTGGTGTGGTGGTGTGGTGGTGTGGTGGTGTGGTGGTGTGGTGGGATGGTGGTGTGGTGGGTGGTGGGTGTGGTGGTGTGGTGGTGTGGTGGGATGGTGGTGTGGTGGTGTGGTGGTGTGGTGGATGGTGGTGTGGTGGGATGTGGGTTGGTGGTGGTGGTTGTGGGTTGGTGTGGTGGTGTGTGTGTGGCTGGTGTTGTGGTGTGTGGTGGTGTGGTGTGGTGGTGGGCTGGTGGTGTGGTGGTGTGGTGGTGTGGGTGGGTTGGTGTGTGGTGTTGGTGGTGGTTGGTGTGGTGGGCTGTGGTGGCTGGTGTGGTGGGTGGTGGGACTGGTGGTTGGTGGTGTGGTGGTGTGGTGGGTGGTGGGTGGTGGTGTGGGTGTGGGTGGTGTGGTGGGGTGGGTGGTGTGGGGGGCTGGTGGTGTTGTGGTGGTGTGTGGTGTGGTGGTGGTGTGGTGGGTGGTGGTGTGGTGTGGTGGTGTGGCGTGGGATTCTGGTTGTGGTGGTGGTGGTGGTGTGGTGGGTGGTGGTGTGGTGTGGTGGTGGTGTGGTGGTGTGGTGGGATGGTTGGGTGGTGGTTGTGGTTTGGTGTGGTGGTGTGGTGGGTGGTGGTGTGTGTGGTGCTGGTGGGTGGGTGTGGTGGCTGCTGTGGTGGTGTGTGGTGTGGTGGTGTGGTGGGACTGGTGGGTGGTGGGTGGTGTGGTGGTGTGGTGGGTGGTGGTGGGTGGTGGTTGTGGTGGTTGTGGTGGTGTGGTGGAGTGGTGGTGTGGGTGGTGTGTGGTGTGGTGGTGTGGTGGTGTGGTGGTGGTGGTGTGGTGGTGTTGTAGGTGGGATGTGGTGTGGTGGTTTGGTGTGGTGGTGTGGTTGGATGGTGGGTGGTGGTGGTGGTGGTGGTGTGGTGGTGGTGGTTGGTGTGTGGTGGGTGGTGGTGTGGCTGGGAGTGGGTGGTGTGGTGGGATGTGGTGGTGTGGTGGTGTGTGGTGTGACGGTGGGTGGTGTGATGGTGTGGCTGGTGTGGTGGTGTGGTGGTGTGGTGGGAGTGGCGGTGGTGTGTGGTGGGTGTGGTGTGGTTGTGGTGGGATGTGGTGGTGTGGTGGGTGTGGTGGTGTGGTGGTTTGGTGGGTGATGGTGAGTGTGGTGGTGTTGTTGTGTGTGGGTGGTGTGTGGTGGTGTGGTGTGGTGGTGGTGTGGTGGGGTGGTGGGTGGTGGTGTGTTGTGTGGTGGTGTGGTGGGCTGGTGTGGTGGTGTGGTTGGTGGTTTTGGTGTGGTGGTGGGTGGCTGGGGTGGTGGGGGTGGTGGTGTGTGTGGTGTGGTGGGATGGTGGTGTGGTGTGTGGTGGGGATGGTGGTTGTGGTGGTGTGGTGGTGTGTGGTGGTGTGGTGGTGTGGTGGGTGGTGGTGTGGTGGGTGGTGGTGGTGGTGGGATGGTGGCTGGTGGGTGGTGTTGTGGGTGGGATGTGGCTGGTGTGGTGGTGTGGTGGTGTGGTGCTGGTGGTGTGGTGGTTGGTGTGGTGGGTGGTGGTGGGTGGTTGTGTGGGTGGTGGTGTGGTGGTGTGGTGGGATGGTGGTGGGCTGGCTGGGTGGTGGTTGTGGTTTGTGTGGTGGTGTGCGGTGGGCTGGTGGTGTGGTGGTGTGGTGGTGGTGTGGTGGGTGGTGGTGTGGTTGGTGGTGGTGTTGGGTGGTGTGTGGTTGTGGTGGTGTGTGTGGCTGTGTGGTGTGGTGGTGGGGTTGTGGTTGGATGGCTGGGATGTGTGGGATGGTGGTGGTGGTGTGTGGTGTGGTGGGGTGGTGGTGTGGTGGGATGGTGGTGTGTGGTGGGTGGTGGTGTAGGTGTGGTGTGTGGGTGGTGTGTGGGGGGTGGTGTGTGGGGTGATGTGGTTGGTGGGCTGGTGGTGTGGGTGGTGGTGTGTTGGTGGTGGTGTGGTGGGTGGTGGTGTGGTGGTTTGGTGTGGTGTGTGGTGATGTGAGTGGGATCGGTGTGTGGTGGGCTGGTGGTGTGGTAGTCTGTGGTGTGAGTGGTGGTGTGGTGGTGTGGTGGTGTGGGTGGGAGTCTGGTGGTGTGGGTGGTGTGGGTGGTGCTGGTGGTGTGGTGTGTGGTGGGTGGTGGTGGTGTGTGGTGGTGTGGTGTGTGTGGTGTGTGATGTGTGGTGGGTGGTGTGTGGTGGTATGGTGGTGTGGTGTGGTGATGGGTGGTGGTGGTGGTGGTGGTGGTGTGTGGTGTGGTGTTGTGTGTGGTGGTGTGGTGGGGTGTGGTGGGTGTGGTGGGAGTGTAGTGGTGGTGTTGGTTGCTGCTGGTGGTGTGGTGCTGGTGTGGTGGTGGTGTGCGTGGTGTGTGTGGTGATGGTTGGTGGGATGGTGGTTGGTGGTGGGTGTGGTGCTGGATGGTGGTGGTGGTGGGTGGGAGTGTGGTGTGTGGTGGTCGTGGTGGTGTGGTGTGGTGGGTGGTGGTGGTGGGTGTGGGTGGTGGTGGTGGTTGGTGGGTGGTGGTGGTGTTGTGGGGGTGTGGTGTGTGGTTGGTGTGTGGTATGTGGTTGGTGTGGTGGTGTGGTGGATGGTGTGTGTGTGGTAGTGGGGGTGGTGTGGTGGGTGGTTGTGTGGTGTGGCTAGTGGTATGGTGGGCTGTGTGTGGTGGGATGGTGGTGTGGTGGTGTGTGGCTTGCGTGTGCTGTGGTGGTGGGTGGTGGTGTGGTGGTGTGTGGCTGTGGTGGTGGTTGTGGTGTGTGGTGGGGTGGTGGTGTGGTGGTGTGGTGGCGTTGGGTGGCGTGGTGGTGTGGTGGTGGTGGCATGGTGGTGGGTGGTGTGGTGGTTGGGGTGGGTGGTGGTGCTGGTGGTGTGGTGGGGTTGTGGTGGGTTGGGCTGTGGGTGGGGGGTGGGGTGGTGGTGGTAGTGTGGTTTGGTGGTGTGTTGGGTGGGCTGTTGGTGGTGTGGTGGGGCTGGGTTGGTGGTGTGTTGGTGGTGGGTGGTGGGTGGTGGTTGTGGTGGTGGTGGTGTGGGTGGTGGTTGTGGTGGGATGGTGTGGTGGGTGGTGGTGTGGTGGTGTGGTGTGGTGGTTGTGGTGGGATCGTGGTGGTGTGAGTGTGGTGGTTTGGTGGTTTGGTGGTGTGGTGGTGTGGTTGGGTGTGGTGTGGTGGTGGTGTGGTGTTGGTGGTGTGGTGGGATGGTGGTGGGGCATGGTGGTGTGGTGGTGTGGTGGTGTGGTGGTGTGTGGTGTGGTGGTGTGGTGGGATGGTGTGGTGTGTGTGGTGTGGTGGGTGGGATGGTGGTGTGGTGTGTGTGGTGGTGTGGTGATGGTGGTGTGTGGTGGGTGGTGGTGTGGTGGTGGTGTGGGTGTGGTGGTGTGGTGTGGTGGTGTTGTGGTGTGGTGGTGATGGTTGGTGTGGTGGGATGGTGGTGTGGTGGTGTGGTGGCTGGTTGTGGTGTTGGTGGTGGTGTGTGGTGGTGTGGGTGTGGTGTGGTGGCTGGTGGTGTGGTGTGTGTTGGTGGGTGGGTGTGGTGGTGTGTTGTGTGTGGTTGTGGGGGATGGTGGTGTGGTTGTGGGTGGTGGTGTGGTGGATGTGGTGGTGTGGTGGTGTGGTGGGTTGTGTTGGGTGTGGTGGTGTGTGTGTGTGGTGTGGGAGGGATGGTGGGTGTTGTGGTGTGGGGTGGTGGTGTGGTTGGCTGGTGGTGGTTGGGGGATGGTGGTGTGGTGGGTGGTGGTTGTTGGTGTGTGGTGGGTGGTGGATGTGGTGGGGCGTGTGGTGGTGCTGGTGGTGTGGTGTGGGTGGTGTGGTGGTGTGGTGTGGTGGTGTGGTGTGGTGGTCTGGTGTGTGGTGGTGTGGTGCGTGTGTGGTGTGGTGGTGTGGGTGGTGGTGGTGGTGTTGGGTGGGATGGTGGTGTGGTGGGATGGTGGTGTGGTGGGATGGTGGTGTGGTGGGATGGTGGTGTGGTGGTGTGTGGTGTTTGTGGGTGTGGGTGTGGTGGATGTGGTGGGATGGTGGTGTGGTGGTGTGGTGGTGTGGTGGGATGGTGGTGTGGTGGGATGGTGGTGTGGTGGGATGGTGGTGTGGTGGTGTGGTGGGATGGTGGTGTGGTGGTGGTTGGTGTGGGGTGTGGGTGTGGTGTTGTGGGTGGTTTGGTGGTGTGGGGGTGGTGTGGTGTGGTGTGGTGTGGTGGGTGTGGGTGTGGTGTGGGGGTGGTGGGATGTGGTGTGGTGGTGTGGTGGTGTGGTGGTGTGGTGGGATGGTTGGTGGTGTGGATGGTGGTGTGGTGGGTGGTGGGCTGGTGGTTGGTGGTGGGTGGTGGTGTGGTGTGGATGGTGGTTGTTGGTGGTGGTGGTGGGTGGTGGTGGTGTGTGGTGGGATGTGGTGTGGATGGTGGTGTGGTGGGGGTGGTGGTGTGGTGGTGTGTGGGTGTGGTGGTGTGGGCTGTGTGGTGTGGTGGGATGGGGTGTGGTGGGTGGGTGGTGGTGTGGTGGTGTGGTGGGATGGTGAGTTGGTGGGATGTTGGTGTGGTGGTGGTGTGGTGTGTGGGTGGTGGGTGGGTCGGTGGTGTGTGGTGGGTGGTGGTGTGGTGGGTGGTGGGTGGTTGTTGTGGTGGGATGGTGGGGGGGTGGTGGTGTGTGTGGTGTGGGGTGGTGTGGTGGGATGGGTGGTGGTTGGGGGATGGTGGGTGGTGGTGTGGTGGTGGTGGATGGTTGGGATGGTGGTGTGGTGGGTGTAGGTGGGTGGTGGTGGTGGTGTGTGTTGTGGTTGTGGTGGTGTGGTGGTGTGGTGGGATGGTGGGATGAGTGGATGGTGGTGTGGTGGTGGTGTGGGGTGTGTTTGTGTGGTGGTGTGGTGGTGTGGTGTGGTGGTGTGTGATTGTGGTCGGTTGGTGGTGTGGTGGTGGTTGTGTGGTGTGGTGGTTGTGGTGGTTGTGGTGGGTGGATGTGGTTGTTGGTGGTGTGCTGTGGTGTGGTGGTTGGTGTTTGGTGTTGTGTGGTGGGATGTGTTGGTGTGGTGTTGGTGTGGGTGTTGGTGGTGTGGTGGTGGTGGTGGTGGTGTGGTAGGTGATGTGGTGTGTGGTGTGGTGGTTGTCGTTGTGGTGTGGTGGTGTGGGGGGTGTGGTGGATGTGTGTGTGGTTGTGTGGTTGGATGGTGTGGTGTGTGTGGTTGTGGTGGTGTGTGTGGTGGTGGGTGGTGGTTGTGTGGTGTGCGTGGTGTGGTGGGTTATGTGTTGGTTTGGTGGGATGTGTGTTGGTGGGATGGTGGTGTGGTGGTGGATGGTGGTGTGTGGTGTCGAGGTGGTGTGGTTGTGTTGTGTTGGGATGGTGGGATTGGTTGTGTGGTGTGTGTGGAGGGGTGTGGTGGCTGGTGGATTTTGGTGGGATGGTGTGTTGTGTGTGGTGGGATGGTGGGTGTGTTGTTTTGTTGTGGTGCTGGTGTTGTTGCGGTGTTGTTGGGTTGTGGTGGTGTGGTGGGTGTGGATATGTTGGTGTGTGGTGGGTGTGGTGTTGTGGTGGGATGTGGGTTGGGATGTGTGGTGGTTTGGGATGGTGTGTGTGTTGGTGGTATGGTGTGTGTTTTGGTTTTGGTGGTGGGTGGTGTGGGTGGTGTGTGTGTGTTGGTGATGTGTGTGTTTTGGTGGATGTGGTGTGGTGTGGTTTGGTGTGTGTGGGTGTGGTGGGATGTGGTTGTGGGGGATTGTGTGTGTGGTGGTGTGTGTGGATGTGTGGGTATGGTGGTGTGGTGGTTTGGGGTGGTGGTGGTGTTGTGGTGGTGTGTGTGGTGTGGTGTGTGGTTGATGTGGTGTTGTGGTGGGTGTGTGTGTGGGATTGTTGGCTTTGTTGTGTGGGGATGTTTTTCTGGTGTTTGTTTGTTGGTGGGATGTTGTGTGTGTTTGTGTGGTGTTTTTGGGTTTGTGGTTGGTGGGTGGTGGTTGGTTTGTTTTGTTGGTATGTGTGTTGTGGTGTGGTGGGATTGGATGGTTGGTGTGTTGGTTTTGTTTGTGGTGTGTGGTGTGTGTTGGGTGTGGTGTGTTGGATGTGGGTGTGTGGATTGTGTTTGTGTTGTTGTTGTGTGTGGTTGTGAGGATGGTGGTTTGGTGGTTGTGTTGTTGTGTGGTTTTGGGTGTTAGTTGTGTTTGATTGGTGTGGTGGTTCTGTTTATTGTGTTGTTGTGGTTGTGGTGTTGGTTGGATTGGTGTGGTGGGAATGTTGGTGTGGTTGGTGTGGTGTTGTGGTGGGCTGTGGTGTGGTGGGCTGGTGGTGTGGTTGTGTGGTGGGTTGGTGGGATGGTGGTTGTGGTGTGTTGTTGTTGTGGTGTGTGGTGTGGTGGGATGGTGTGTTGTTGGATGGTGGTTGTGGTGGGATGTTGGGTGTGGGATGGTGGTGTGGTGGGCGATGGTGGGGTTTGGGGGGGGGGTGGTTGGGTGGTTGGGATGTTGGTGGTTGTGATGGTTGTGTGGTGGGATGGTGTTGTGATGGGATGGTGGTGTGGGTGGATGGTTGGTGTGGGGTATGGTTGTGTGGTGGGATGGTGGTTTTGTGTTGTGTGTGTTGGTTAGGTGGTGTGGTGGGATGGTGGTGTGGTGGGATGGTGGTGGGTGGTATGTGG